>NC_057719.1:20602704-20631514 GCF_004010195.1 Chiloscyllium plagiosum
CTGAGGCACTTGGGGCTGTTTTCATTGGAGAAAAGAAGGTTTAGGCGTGACTTGATAGAGGTGTACAAAATGATTAAGGGTTTAGATAGGGTTGACCATGAGAACCTTTTTCCACGTATGGAGTCAGCTATTAGGAGGGGGCATAGCTTTAAATTAAGGGGTGGTGAGTATAAGACAGATGTTATGGGTAGATTCTTTACTGAGCAAGTTGTGAGTTCATGTAATGCCCTGCCAGTAATAGTGGTGGACTCTCCCTCTTTATGGGCATTTAAACGGGCATTGGATAGGCATATGGAGGATAGTGGGCTCGTGTAGGCTAGGTGGGCTTGGATCGGTGCAACATCGAGGGCCAAGGGGCCTGTACTGCGCTGTATTTTTCTATGTTTTATGTTCTATGTCATTGCCCACCCTGCAAACCCACGCTTGCTAGCACTCACCAGTGCCTGGGGCTCTGTACCTCAGGGGGTTGTTGTTCCAGCAGCAGTGTCCTTAGGGATGCTGATCTCTGATTGGCCGGCAATTCTCAGTAGGTGGGACATTTGGCTTCGGGGTTCCAATGCTGGGGAAAGACCCATTGCTGGCCTTTCAACTACCTAATTGGCATATGCTACCAGGGGGCCATCCATAAAGAGGTGGTGGATGAGATCCTCATTGCCAGTACAAGGAACCTTATTGCTGCTCATAGATCACGTAATTGGATGGAAAAAATTATAATTGATAAATTCCATGGGGATTGCAAGCTGGATTCTAGATTGCCTCATCTTTAGCAATGACTTTGGGGCATACCATCAGAAAAACATTGTAAATTCTATGCCTGGATTCCTGAAGAAAGGTTATACCTAAAACATAGGACTTCTTCACCTCTTGATACTTCCTGGCTTGTTGTGCTCTTCCAGCCTCCTGCTTGTCTGTTTTGAAGTTACAAAGAAGCTATCCCTTGAGAAACTAATTAGCAACTCAATCAATGTGCTTGTGTGGACTGAATGCAGCATGGAGGTTATTTCACTCTTTTTCAATTTCCTCCTGGGATCTGGGCATCATTGGCTGGGCCAGCATTGATGACCCAACCCTAGTTGGCCTTATGAAGGTGATGGTGAGCTACTTTCCTGAACTGCTGCAATCCATTTTCTACAGGTACATCCACAATACCATTAAGGAGGGAATTCAATGATTTTGATCCAATGACATTCAAGGAATGGTGATATGTTTCCACATCAGGATGGTGAATGACATGGAGGGTAACCTTGAGATGATGGTGCTCCCATGTATCTGCTGCCCTTATCCTTTAGACAGAAGTGACCATGGGTTTGGTTTAAGAAGCTTTCTGGATTTTTGCGGTCCATCTTATAGATGGTACGCATGGGTGTTACTGAGCATCAGTGTGGCAGGGGCTGGATGTTTGTAGAAATGGCGCCAATCAAATGATGTCCCTTGAATCCCACTGACACAAGTTTTGCGAGGACTGTCTCACTTGGTCAAACGCAGACTCAATATCAAGGGCTGTCACTCCCCCCTCATCTCACCTCTGGAATTCAGCTCGATTGTCCATGTCCTAACCAAGGCTGTAATGAGATCAGAAACTGAGTGGCCTGGTAGAACCCAAACTGGACACCACTGAGAAGGTTATTGCTTATCACGTGCTTTATAACTCTGTTGATGACACCTTCCATCAATTTCCTAATGATTGAAAGTAATTAAGGTAATTGGCCGGGTGTGATTTGTCCTGCTTTTTGTGTACAGGAAATACAAGGGGCAATTTCAACATTGTTGGTTAAATGTCAGTGTTAAAGTTGTAGTGAAATAGTTTGGTTAGGCAAGTTCTGGAGTGTAAATATTCAGTGCTATTGCCTGAATGTTGTCATGGACAATTGCCTTTGCAGTATCCAGTGACTCAACAGTTTCTTGATATCACATGGAGTGAATCAAATGTCCAGAAGACTGGTATCTGTAATACTGGAGATGACTGCATGAGGTCAAGATTCTCAGAAAACACTTCAATCTTGTCTTTTGCACTGATGTGTGCAGTGGTTAGCACTCCTGCCTCACAGCATCAGGGACCCGGGCTCGAAATCAGCCTTGAGTGACTGTGTGAAGTTTGCATATTCTTCCTGTGTCTGTGTGAATTTGCTAAGGGTGCTCTGGCATTATGGACCAGGTCAGACCCTCTCAAAATATTTTAAGAAGGTAGCTCAGAACCTGACTTTTCTAGTTGCTTTAAGAAGATGTAAGGTGAATATTCCAGGAGTAACAGAACTGGTCAAACCACTCGGTTTTAAACAAAACAGAATTTATTTACACACAAACAAAAGCAAACTGAATTTAGAATAACAGAACAACTTGAAAACACAACCAACACAAAAACGCAACTTAACAAGAGCTGCTCCGATTTCTTGAATCATCCCATAGATACGCCCGTTGGCAAAAAGAGTAAAGTCAAATCCAGGTTCTTGAAGAAGAGAGATGTCAGAAAGAGAGAAAGGATCAGCGTGGAGCTATTTCTTTGGGCCCCTAGCTAAAACTAACCCAAACTAGAAAAAAACACTGAACTGAAAGAACTGGCCACTCCCCTTTCATTGAACAGGTTTTTCTTTAAAATAAAAACTTGAAAGCATTTTCTGAATGTTGACTAAGGTTACATCTGGTATTAAAGGTATCAATTCAGACATTTCGGCACCTCTGCCTTTATGACCCCTCTCTAAAGAAAAACCTAGTTAAAGGAGCAGCATCATCACACCGGTTTCCTCCCATAATCCAAAAACGTGCAGGTTAGTTGGATTGGCAGTGCTAAATTGCCCATAGTAACCAGGGATGTGTAGATTAGTTGGATTGGCAGTGATAAATTGCCCATAGTAACCAATGAAGTGCAGGCTAGAGGAGTGGACATGGGACGAGTTGGGTCTGGAAGGGATGCTGTTCAATGAGTCAGTGTGGACTTGATGGGCAAAATGGCCTGCTTTCACGCTGTGGGGAGTCTATGATTCTCTATGTGTTGAGCTCTTTCATCATTGAGGATGGGCATATGTGTGGAGTCTCTTTCTCCATTGAATTGTTTAATTGTCCACCAACATTCAAGAAAATGCTCACAGAAAAGTGCACAAAAAGAAGAAAACACAAAGAACTGTGGATGTTGTACATCAGAAACAAGAAAATCTCAGGAGGTCTGGCAGCATCAGTGGAGAGAAATCAGAGTTAACGTTTCAGGTCCAGTGACCCTTCCTCAGACCCACAAAAAGTGAGCAATGCCTTTGATGGTTAATAGCCGTAATGGCGAAGGACTTTCTGAGTGAATTGCATGGCTGTACGTTTACTGAAAAGCACCAACAAAATTAACTGTCCGTGAAATCCCAGAAATACCAGTATCGTTCCGGGAATAAATTGCCACGAGATTTACACTTGGGTGTAACTTTCCATGATCCCCAAGTCTATTATTCTCTTAGAATATTGAGTCAGAGACGGATTTATGGCAAAGAAGGGAACCGTTCGGCCTATCGAGTCAAAACCAGCCCAGTGCAGAACATGCCTTTTTAAAAATCTCAATCTAGACAGTTCCATCCCATTCCAGACAGGTGTTCCATATCCCACCCGCTGTCAACCTGCTGTCAAACTCATGTGTCCTGTATGCACAACACCAACCCCCCCTCCTCTCCCCTCCCCCTACTCAGTGAGCTCCCTGGACCCCTGGTGAAGGAAAGTCTGGGTTTTAATATTCTCCATAAAACTTTGAAATCCATGATCTCTCTGCTCTCTCTATCCTTCTTACATCAGCTGCAGTGCAAACCCCTCTGATACATTGCACTCCTATAACTCTGTCCTCTGTGACCTGAGTCGCTCACAGGTGGCTCTGTCTTCCAGTTGCCTGGGCCCCAGTCTCTCCTTCCCCTTCGCTTCTCGGTATCTCAACTTCACTTTCACCCTTTCTCCCTTCAAACATCCCTCTTTAGCCAGGCTTTTGGTCACATGATCTTCTAGCTCAATACGGTCCTGGCTGCCAGGTTTTGGTTTATATTACAGGGCCTTGCCCTGGGATGGTGTGAGTCAGTTAAAGGTGGTACATAAATGTAAGTGGTTGTTGCCTACAATGTTCAAAGCTTCTATGAGTACTTCTGGTCATCCTGCAGGATATTATGAAATTGGAAAGGGTTCAGAAATGATTTACCAGGATGTTGCCAGGAAAAGCGGGTTTGAGTTATCCAAATAGGCTGGGACTTTCTTCACTGGAATGTAGGAGGTTGAGGGGTGACCTTACTGAGGCTTATAAAATCAATAAGGTGAATAGCTAGTTTCCTCGGAGTGGGGAGTTCAAAACTATTTTAAGTTGGGAGGAGAAAGGTTTATAAAGGACATGAATGGGAACTTCTTTTTCACGCAGAGAGTCATTCAGGTGTGGAATGAACTGCGAGAGAAAGTGGTGGATGCAGGTACAGTTACTGCATTTAAAAGGCATTTGGATAAGTTCACGAATACAACAAGTTTGGAGGGATATGAATCAAATGCAGGCAGGTGGGACTAGTTCAGTTTGGGAACATGGTCGGCATGGACTAGTTGGACCAACTGGTCTGTTTCTATGCTGTATCACTATGATTCTATGATTCTATAACATTCATGTCTGGATGTGGCAGGTCTGCAGAGCTTTGATCTGATATGCTGGTTGTAGAATTCTTTAGCGCAGTCTATCACTTGTTGCTTATGCTGTAAGCTAAAACAAAAAAAAAGAATCAAAAGTCAAAATTACTGGAGAAACTGAGTAGGTCTGGCAGCATCTGTGGAGAGAAAGCAGAGTTAATGTTTCAAGGCTGGAGCCCAGAGAGAGATACAGATGAAAGGGCAAGGCAGACAAGGGGATTATTTTGAGGGGTAAGGCAGGAGTGAAGCTGAATAAGTGTTAATGAGAGCTGAGCAGGAGAGAATGGGTACATTATGCTGAAAGCAATCCATGTCATGACAGGGCTAGTGTGTGGGGAGGCAGAGGGGGTTGGGGGGAATAGTTAAAAAAAATTGGAAGGATGGAATATCATCCTGTAAAGTTATTGATCTTGATGTTGAGTCACATAGGCTGTAGGGTCCCCAAGTGGAAATGAGATGCAGTTCGTTGAGCTTGCATTAAGGTTCATTGGACCAATGCAGCAAGCCTGAGACAGAGATGTTGACGTGGGAACGCTAGGGTGGTAGACAACTGGAAACTTGGAGTCATTTTTCAGACAAAATTTGTGCAATCTGCAAATCAGTCCCCCAGTCAGCATTTCATCTCCCCAACGTACAGTCGATTACATTGTGAGCACTGAATACAGTAGACCAGGGTGAATGAAATGCAGGTAAATTGCTGGTTCACCTGGAAGGCCAGGGCCATGGATGGTGAGGAGGGAGGAGCCAAATAGGCAGGTGTCACACTTTCTGCAATTGCTTGGGAAGGTGTCGTGATGGTGTGAAGAGGTGTTGGGACCCTCTGATTTCCTGCTGCATTTTTGGTTTTTGACAATAATTTTGAATGAACCAGGGGTGACATGGGGATATTTTCCTCTGTACAATCTGCTACACAATGGTCTATATCCCGCTGTAACCTGACACATCCTTCCTCACTGTACACAATGGTCTGAAGGAGTGGTGACAGCAGATTTAGCAGCAACTTTCAAATGAGAATAAGATAACTGTTTAAAAAGGAAGAAAAGACAGTGGGGAAAGAAGAGGAGATTGGGATGAACTGGAAGCTCTTTCAAAGTGCAAATGCAGAAACAATGGACCAAATAGCCCTTTTCTGTGCTGTTTCATTCTCTAATTCCATAAAAAAATTGCTGGTACCTTCTCTATTTGTAGCTCCCTTCCATGAACGAAGCTTAATAGATTCACGCAGATGAAATTTTCATTGTGCTAAGTCAATCCATGATGAGGGCCTGGAGAAAAGTTAGCCCCATCTCACCACCCACTGTGTTGCTTGGCTATGATCAATCTCTACATCACAATACCTAGTGTGAGGCCAGAATTACTAGACTGTTTCATTTTATTTTATTATCTTTCAGCTTTAATATATATATTTCAAACATCATTAATGTCGCCTTCACTGCTGGAGAGAAACATAAAGTACTCACTTTATAGAATACTCGCTCCTTCAGTAATACACATTATAAAGTGAAACTGCAGTAAATGAATTTATACAGCATGTTATATTATAAAGCAAGCATTTTTTATAGCTTACTATGTTATTCTATCAGTTACTGTGAAAAATCAAGTAATTGATAAAAATATGAGTTAAGGAAAAGCTACTCAGTTATATCTTATACTGTACAATTATTTCCAGTATCTATATACATAAGCACAGTAGATACTTGCTAAATGATTAGCAATTTATCTATATCTGATTTGGAGATGCCAGTGTTGGACTGGGGTAATGAAAGAGCGGCACTCCGAAAGCTAGTGCTTCCAATTAAACCTGTTGGACTATAACCTGGCGATGTTTGATTTTTAACTATCTATATCTGGTATTGTATAACTACTGTGCTGCAATGGCGATATTTGTTTTATATATACACACCTACAATTGTAGCAATCATGACTGACATTTCTCTGAACAATCTCAACCATGGCAACGTTGAGGCAGGTCTAATGTAAGAATACCCACAAGAAACACTTGTTTAATTAAAACAAAGTGCAGGGCTGCTTTCCGATGCAGAGAAATCCTTGGGGGCTGCACAGTTGTTCAGAGTAGGAAGCATAAGTCTGCATGCTCAGCTGTCAGAACCCCATCACATTCCAGTGTGTGAATTAGCTGCTAGGCGAATGAAATAGCACATTAGTAAATTGCAACAGGCTTACACCTCCATTCAAGTATAATCTTGTAAACTCCCTTATGAAACAACAGATCCATAAGTGACATAGTTCAGTCCCATGGCTAGGC
The DNA here is from genome assembly GCF_004010195.1 of Chiloscyllium plagiosum. Lineage (NCBI taxonomy): Eukaryota > Metazoa > Chordata > Chondrichthyes > Orectolobiformes > Hemiscylliidae > Chiloscyllium > Chiloscyllium plagiosum. Next base: position 20,609,594 of record NC_057719.1, read on the forward strand.
AAGAAAACGCTTGCGAATTAGACACATTCTTCTCAAGTAACCTGTGATCAAGAAGACTGCAGGGCGATATTTATCTAAATGCCCTTTCAGCAATCTGTCAGTCATCAATATTTGTCCCATAAGGGAGCGCATTCGTGTGAACACAGTCCGTTTACTGCAGAACTAAAAACCTGTTAGAGCACACGAGTAGACTGATCATAAGACCATAGATGAAGGCCATTTCACCTATTGTGCCTGAATCAGTTCTTTGCAAAAGCAATTTAAAACCAATCCTTCTACCGTCTTGCCACTGCTCTCTCTATTGCTCATTTCAAATCCTTAATGAGTTTTCCTTTAAAATATGTAATGGTTTCTGTCTCAAACATTGCTTGTTATTAAACATACTGTGCCCCAGCTGCTGCATAAAGAAATACTTCTTCACCTCTCTCCTCTCTGGGGTGAGATGTGAGACAGGCTGTTGATTTTTGATTGTCCACTGTTCACCGCTACAGAGAACATATTCCGCTCTTTTGATCATTTGTTGTTTTGACAGTTATAAGAGCATAAGAAATAGGAACAGGAGTGGGCTGTTTGGACCCTCTGCCAATTAATAAGAGCACGGCTGAACAAATATTCCTCATGTCCACTTTCCAGCCTTTTCCCCGTAACCTTAATCCCCTCCTTATCAAGAATTGATATATCTCTGCCTCAAATATATTCAAGGACTCTGTCCCCACTACTCTCTATGAAGAGGAGTTCCAAAGACCCACTGAGAGAAGAAATTCCTCCTCCTTTCAGTTGTAAAGTGAGTCTCCTTCATTCTGGGACTTACGCGTGGATGCGATGTAAGGATTAAATCTATTGTTTACAATGAGGACTAAGCATTATTTTTCAATGTTTTCTTCAAGATATTTTTTTTTAAAAAAAGCAATTAGGTCTGATAAGCTTTTTATCCCCAAGAAATAGGAAAAATAATTCAGGAAAATAACAAAAACATTTGATGTAAGACGAGAAGTGTGATGCTTTGAATCCTTGATTTAGTTAAATTAATGCATTTTATACATTGTTGAGATAGGCCATGTGATGAACTGCAGGTCTAGGTGTTAATTTTATGAGCAAAGTGTCATTTGATTGGTCCTATGTTTATCACAGAGATTGCATAAGTCTTCATTTATAGACAAATTTTTATTCTCTGGTGCAATTGAAACTCAGAGATCAGGAAAATCCATGTTCGATTCAATGTCTGTGCTTAGTTTTCAGAAGGGTTATTACTGTTGATCCAAGTGCCTTAACTAGGAGGGTGAAAAAAATATTGGCCCGGTACTCTGCTGTTTCTTGTTATCAGCAACACCCCTGAGAAGTACAAAAGAGACAGCAATGAGGGTGAGGAGTGAGCACACGATTGGGCTCAGCTGTGAAATCCTTCGCATTTTAGTCACACACATGAGCTAGGCTCCTTAGGGGAGATATCAGACATTCCTAGGAGACTTGATGCTTCTTGGAGATGAATGGAATTGGGTACTCGTGACTGGAAATGCCACATTTTATTTTGACTGTGCCATTTGTGTTCCCAATTCCCAGCTGGCAAAGCAGAAATTGGTGTAGCACAGAAGATGCATTAACATTGCAAATTAAATTAAATAGTATATAATGAGCTCAGTTAGCTCTTTCCACTGCATTTAATTAGAACAGTAAAATGTCCAACTAATAAAATATATGTGAACCAAGTACATTTTAAGACTTGTTATAAAACTAAGCTTCTAAGTATTTGTTTTATAACCATCACCCTTAACAGTTTTTCTTAAGCTTCAAATAATAACTTCAATAACTAAAAATGAGGACTTTTTCTTAGCTTGATTGGTCACAGATCCTGTTTAACAGTGTATGGTTAACTGTGATTTTGCAATCGATAAAAGCTTCAGTGTTTTCAAAAAATGACTTCTATCTTCTTGGGGTAGTCATTAGAAATACTGAATTTACCTTTGCCATCGTTACAACTGTTTTCCAATTGGAAATTGCAGGCCACGATAATAGATTTTGCAGTACTGTATATCATGTGACTTGTTGAAAAATGCCCAGGATTGTTTGGGATAGATACCTAAATCCACCATTAGATCCCTTGCCTATGCTAATGACAGACAATATAGTAAAGTAAAATATGCAATGAATGATGATGTGACACTGAAATGAGTAAGAGTGATTGAGAAAAGACTTCAGACTAGAAGAAACCTGTGAACAGAAGGTTTGTGACACTACACTGCACTACTTAGAATTCTCTATATTTAGTAAACTTTACTAAATGAGACACTGTTATAGCACATCAAGAGTGGCAGAGCCTCTCTCAATCATAAGGAGCTTAGAGTCTGACACAGAATGCATGCATGGATAACCAAAACCCAGACATATGAAGGAGAAATATCTCTGTATGCTTTTAGTAGTATTAGCATAAAGCACAGAATAAAAGATGGTGCAGCAAAGGAAACCTCCAGGCTCACGATCTGAGTCCATGAGATACAGCTCAAAAAAAAGGAAGACTCTGAAGTCAGGATAGGACCTCAGGAGGAGAAAGTGAGGATTGCAGATGCTGGAGATCAGAGCTGAAAATGTGTTGCTGGAAAAGCGCAGCAGGTCAGGCAGCATCCAAGGAACAGGAGAATCGACGTTTCGGGCATAAGCCCTTCTTCAGGAGTTTTCCTTGGATGCTGCCTGACCTGCTGCGCTTTTCCAGCAACACATTTTCAGCTAGGACCTCAGGAGACTTGAGTAAAAGTCTAGAAAAGGAGAAGACTCCAAAAACAAGAAAAAGAACTCTGAATTCTTGTAACACAGGGCAACAAGGGCAGGGAGACTTCAAATGGCAGGAATTTAAACTTGGAAGAGCTTAAAAGTCACACATAGACAATACTCAAGAAGTAAACACACAGAACTGGAACGCTTTGATGGAAAGAAGGGAAAAATCAAGTACTCAACCTGTTCAGTTAGGCACTACATTTCAAAGAGGAAGCAGCTCCAATGTGGTACTTGTCATAACAAGTATTTAGAACTGCAAATGATTCACAATAAAGCCAGAAGTAGCAGAAGATCTGGAAGTGGCAATTTTAGTTTTGCAAAACCACATCAAGCTTGCAGGCACCATATTTTTAAATGCTGTAGATCCAATGGCTAGTGATGTGTTGGTCAAAGCGTAGAAGAGTGTATTGCAGACTATGATGCATTGATTAAGCATTTGATGTATTTTAGCTGCACAATAAATTTAGTTATAGAAAGAGCAAGAATTAATCAGTGACCTCAACAAACTAAGAAAATCAGTAGCAGTCATTTTGAGTAGATCTATAGTCTTTAGCAAGATGTTGTGGGTACAAACGTAATCAGTAGAGACTACTTTGTGTAAGGAAGAAAAATTGTCAAACTTTCTTCAATCCAAAGAGGATTTAACATAGAAACAAATTCACTGTGTCAGCAGAAACCAGGGCACAAAATGTGGTCAGTTCTGCAAGGGCACCTCAGGATCCGACTCAGCTGGTAACTGAAGGAGATGCACAGATGAGTCAAGGCAGGCAAATCTTCAGTTGTGAGTTCCATTTTGGTTTGCAGTGGTCCAATATGTAGACTCCAAGATAACATTACCTGTTTCTTAAATTCCCACCAAAATACCAATTTAATTCAAATTTTGTTGTATAGGATTTGGGTCAAAACAGAACGACACGCTCAATGAATATCCAGTTGGGGGAAATTGAACACTATACAGGCAGTCCCGGATTTCGAGTGAAGTCAGTTTGCAAGTCCATTTGTATGCAAGTCAGAGCACAAAGCAGGAAAATAGAAAGCAGATTCTCATAAGAACAGGAAGTATCTTTAAATTTAAATTCAAAACCATGCACAGAATCACATTCACAGGTATGAACTTTCATACATTGAATGTTCGTAAATTGGCAACCACATGTGGATGTGGTCAGCTGGACCACTGCACAAAATACTGTAAGGGAGCAGCAATGTTATCACTGAAGAAACAAAGGGAAAGACTTCCATAGAGTCCACAACGACCCTTTGAAGAGTAACCCACCCAGACCCATTCCCCTACATTTACCCCAGACTAATGCACCTAACCTACACATCACTGAATACTCTATAGACATGGCAATTCACCCAACCTGCACACCTTTGAACTGAGGGAGGAAATTGGAGCATCCAGAGGAAACCCACCCAAACAGACACGGGAGAATGTCCATGTGAAGTTTGCACAGTCACCCAAGGGCTGGATTTGAACCCATGTCCCTGGTGCTGTGAGGCAGCAGTGCTAATCACTGAACCACCGTGCTGCCCCAATTGCACTGTACTCCAATTAATATATGAAGCAAATCAAGCTTGAACATAATCACTTTTTAACAAATGAACTTAACACAGCTAGAACTACCCAAGTCTCCAAACATTTCCTATCATACTGTCAGGGATTTCAAATAATAACCCATTGCAATTCCTACTTATATCAGTGCTGTACTAGGATCAGTCACCATCAATTATACAGATTAGAACAGTGTGATTATTCCACTAGATTAGAAAGTTGATCTTGGTTTCAGCTCAGTGCAATAGCAATGAAGATCTCTTCTGCTTATTGTTTCAACTACACAAAACCACATTGGATAAACTACATTTGGATACAATTCTCCACCTACTAACTGAAATGGTGGAAGAAAGATCTTGCAGGTTGTCAGATCAGATCATCAGATTTTCCTCTTACTGGAACTAGGTAATTTGATATACCTAGAAACAAGATAGACCTTATCTCTTCATAAGTACATCATAAGTACAATGGAAGGCTTATTGATTGCTTCTCCAGCCCCATCTTTAGGAAAATACCATCCTTTTCACATCTACAATCAGCTCTGAACCTTTAATGCATTGTCTGAGCTGAGATGTCACCTTTTGTTATAAAAACTCAAGTTATCTCAAGAAGGTGACTTAAAAGCAGTTCTGGGATTGATATATTGATATATTCTGGGATTGAACTGAAGCATGCGACCTATTCTAAAAAAATGAAACATTTAACAATCCAGGTTTGTTCAATATATCATTTCAGTTGCATGACACTATAATCCTCTGTTATAAATTCTGTGTTTTATGATCTTATACTCCACAACCACCTGATGAAGGAGTAGTGCTCCGAAAGCTAGTACTTCCAAATAAACTTATTGGACTATAACCTGGTGATTTTTAATTTTGTCCACCCAGTCCAACACCGGCTCCTCCACATCATAGATTAATTTAGGATATCTGGTCAGCATGGGCGAGTTAGACTGAAGGGTTTGTTTCCGTACTGTACATATCTAAGACTCTATGGCTCTAAGATACTTAAATGATTCCAGGAAAATTTCTCATCCTCTGATGTGAAAGATAAAATCTCAGTTACACAGCATGATTGAAAGCTGGATTATACTGCCAGTGACAGAACTGACACAGTGGTGTTTAGGGCTAGGAACTGTTCTCAGGACAAATGAAGAGAAAACCCAGAAGTGTGGATCTCACTCATTTAAAGGAGTTAGAAAAGAAATGCATCCTATTTTGTCTGTTGATAATAGCTTGTCAAAATTGACAAAAAGCAAGTATTTCATAAAATTGGACATAGACAGTAGAGTCTGACAGATACCCATAGGCTACGAATCAAGACTGTTGCATTCAGTAGACCATTTGGGCAGTATTACTTCAATCCTCTACCGCTTTGAATTTTCTCTGCACGCTGGATTTTCCAAAGGGCAATGTCAATAACTGGAGAAGGGAAGCAGGGAACCATTTTCCATATGGGTGATATGTTTGTGTATGGTAAAACAAAAAATGAACATGTCTAGAGTGTCAGCAATTAAAGGCACTGTACACACTGCAGATCTTGCACTAAATGAGAAATACTGTGTCAGTTCTTGAGAACAACAAGCAGACTGTGAGAATATATAATGAAAGAACAAAGCATTGCCTAATACTAAATTTTCCAGCCTTATGTAGATTTTTTATAAGATCTCAACTGGCAGAGCAGTTGAAGTTAGATAATTAAATCAGCAACTGAAACTGTTTTTGGGCTCAGCTACATATTATGTTCTGGAAATGCATAAAATCAGGCATCTCATTGTGACTTGGCACAAGGTATAATATTGAAGAAAGTGCTGAGAGATTGGTCATTAGGAGAGTTTTGGAAAGTTTTTTCGGTTCTGATATTTCTTATGTTTTCATCTTTTTCTAGGAATTAGTTCGTAGTGCACTGAAGCTGAAGAAGTTCATTGTCTGGTGACTATCAAGTAAATTGCTAAAGTTAATTCTAATCCTAAAGTTCAAATAGTGCCAGTGGCTAGGTTCATAAAGTATATTTTATGACCCAAACTGATGTTATTATTGGAAAAGTGAGATCGCAAACTGAAAGCTAGTTTGATAGATCTGAACCAAAACAGATGAACTGACTAAACACATTGGAACAAATAACCACGATCTGTTACCCATTAAATATAAATGGCTGTAATTAGAATGGCCCTGAACATTGAAAGGTACAGAATATTTAGAAAGGACAAGATGCTAGGAAAGGGTAAAAGAATGGTTTTGCTAAATTAATGATGGTGTCAGCACAATACAGAGGGATCACAAGGTTCAGAACAAGTGAGTAGAAGCAGTTTTTAGTTGAGACTTTAAATGATAAATGCAACAAGTTACTCATGGGAACGGTGTACAGGTGCCTGCCAGTAGACTAGAGTAGTAAGCAAGAAATAATGGGAGCTTTCAGTGATAATCATGGGGATTTTAACGGATAGTAAGAAAAGTCAAAGATATTTTAGAAAGAACAAAGTTAATAAATTGAACATTGATCCTTTAGAAAATTAATAATTGAAAATAAGGAGATGACAGCTATTTTGCATCAATCTTCAATGTAAGGATTTAAATAATGCTTGAGAAATAACTACAGCTATATGCTGACATAGCTGATAGATTCCATCCTCGGATCATAAAAGAGAGGGCTAGTAAGGTAGTTATACATTGGTTTTAATTTTCCAGAATTCCCTATACTCAGGGAAGATTCCATTAAATTGGAAGTTAGCAAACATAACTCCTTTATTACTAATGGGCATAGGGTTAAGATGAGAGACAAAAGTTTCAAAGGGATATATGAGGAATGATTTTTACACAGAGGGTGGTGGGGGCCTGGAATGCACCTCCAGGGGAGATGGTCGAAACAAATACATTAGCAACATTTAAGAGGCATTTTAACAGATACTTGAACAGGGAATAGCTGAACACAGACCATGTACAGGCATGTGGGATTAGTTTAGATTGGCATCGTGGTTGGCACAGATATAGTGGGCCAAAGGACCTTTTCCTGTGCTGTGCTGTTCTATATGCAATTCTGGTCTCCCTGCTATAGGAAGAATGTTGTGAAACTTGCAAGGGTTCAGAAAAGATTTACAAGGATGTTGCCAGGGTTGGAGGGTTTGAGCTATAGGGAGAGGCTGAATAGGCTGGGGCTGTTTTCTCTGGAGCATCAGAGGCTGAGGGGTGACCTTATAGAAGTTTATAAAATCATGAGGGCATGGATAGGGCAAATAAACAAGATCGTTTCCCCGGGGTGTGGGAGTCCAAAACCAGAGGGCATAGATTTAGGGTGAGAGGGGAGATATTTAAAAGATATCTAAGCAGCAACGTTTTCACACAGAGAGTGATGCGTGTATGGTATAAGGTGCCAGAGGAAGCGGTGGAGGCTGGTTACATCATTTAAAAGGCATATGGATGGATATATGAATAAGAAGGGTTTCGAGGGATTTGGGCCAAATGCTGGCAAATGGAACTAGATTAATTTAAGATATTCGGTCAGCATGGACGAGTTGGACTGAAAGGTCTGTTTTCATGCTGTTCTATTAAAAAAAAAAGGATGGCAACAGCAAGCAGGAAACTAGAGGACATTCGCCTTAACATTTGCCATAGGGAAAATATTAACAACATCACAGCGGGAGACTTCGAAAAAAAATATCTGGCAGAGTCAACAATGTGCTGTGGGTAGAATGGAAGTGATGAATATACTGGAGTTCAATTTCCAGAAGGCATTTGATAAAGTGCAATTTCAAAGGTTATTGCAGAAAATAAAAGTGATGGTAGACTAGCATTTTGGCTTGGATGGAAGATTCACTAGCTCACAGGAAGCTCTCAGCATAAATAGGTCTTTTTCAGTTTGGAAGATTGTAACAAGTGGTGTGCCACAGAGATCAATGCTCGCAACTCAACTTTTTACAATCGATATAAAGTATAACTAGAAGATGGAGCAAAGGTATGGTTGCTACATTTTCTGATGACACAAAAATAGGTAGAAAATTAAGTTCCAAAAAGGAGCTAAGAGACAACAAAGGCACATGGACAAATGAATGGACAAAGATCTGTCACATAGAATGTGTCAGAAATTGTGAATGTATCTATTTTAACAGGAAAAGGAAAGAAAGACATATCATCTTAATTACATTAGAATAGATTAGATTAGATTAGATTAGATTAGATTAGATTAGATTAGATTATTTACAGTGTGGAAACAGGTCTTTCGTCCCAACCAGTCCACACCGACCCTCCGAAGAGCAACCCATCCAGACCCATTCCCCTACACCGAACACTACGGGCAATTTAGCATGGCAGTTCACTTAATCTGCACATCTTTTGGACTGTGGGAGGAAACCGGAGCACCCGGAGGAAACCCATGCACACACGGGGAGAACGTGCAAACTCCACACAGTCCCCAAAGTGGGAATTGAACCCAGGCCTCTGGCGCTGTGAGGCAGCAATGGTAAGAGATTTTGGCGTTCTAAAGTACAGAGGGACCTTTTTGTCCGAATGCATGAACTGCAAAAAGCAAGTCTGCAACTCCAACAAGTAATTAGAAAAGGCAGTTGAATGTTATCATTCAATGCCAGGGAATATATTCCCAAAGTCTGGAGGTTAGGTTTCAGTTATACCAGACACAGGTGAGACCATAATTAGACTACTGTGTTTCTGCTATTAAATGTATTGGAGTGTAGGAGGTTGAAAGATGATCTTATAGCGGATTGTAGAATCATGAGGGACATAGATAAGGTGAATGGCAACTTTCCGTTCCCTCAGGTGGGGAATTTCAAGATTAAAGGGCAAAGTTTTAAGATGAGAGGAGAAAGATAAAAAAAAAACACGAGGGGCCACTTTTTTCTTACATAGCATGGTTTGTGTGTGGAATGGACTTCCAGAGTAAGTTTTTTTTGGGTGTTGCCACAGTCTTATCAGACCATGGGCTGCTCTCTCAGTAGAGAGAGAGAGCACTCTTGGTGATTTAACCTGAGAGTCACCATGCCTCAGGCAAGGGGAGAGGTTGAGAAGGAGAGTCCTTTATGGTAACCTCAGCCAGTGACGGTAAACCAATCATCCAGCCAGCTAAGGAAGTACTGGATGCGGGTATAGTTACAATGTTTAAAAGACTTTTGGATAAGTACATGAATAAGAAATGTTTGGCAGGATTTGGGCCAAATGCAACCAATGGGACTAGTTTAGTTTGGGAATTTGGTCAGCATGGACTGGTTGGACTGAAGGGTTGGCCGTATGACTCTACGACTCTATCGCTCCCTATTTAACCAAATACCTAATGGAGTACAGAGAAGATTTAATATAACAATACCTAGAATTGGTGAGTGGTCTTATAAGGAACAAATAGACAGGCTAAGCTTCTACCTGCTGGTATGTGGAAGAGTGAGAGATGATTTGATTGAAACATACAATTCTGTGGGGGCTTGACAGATTGTTTGTGGAAGGAAATTGACTCTAATGGGGGAACCTGAAATTCGGAGTAATTTTCAAAATAAAGGGCTGCTCATTTAAGACAGATGATTAGTTTTCCTTGAGGTTCAGTGTTCTTTGAACATTTTTAAGGTAAAGGTGGATAGATACTTGTTAAGAAAGGGGGTGAAAGGTTTCCAGGAGCAGACAGGAATGTGGAGTAGTCCGATCAGCCATGAGCCATGAGTGTGAAACCAAATACAATTACCATAGTATGCAGAACAGATATATTATGTCTAAATAATATATTAGATTAGATTCCCTACAGTGTGGAAACAGACCTTTCAGCCCAACAAGTCCACGCTGACCCTCTGAAGAGTAACCCATCCAGATCCGTTTCCCTCTGACTAATGCACCTAACACTACAGGCAATTTATAATGGCCAAATCACCTGACCTGCACATCTTTGTACTGTGGGAGGAAACCAGAGCACCCAGAGGAAATCCACGCAGATGCGGAGAGAATGTGCAAAGGCTGGAATCAAACCTGGGTCCCTGGCATTGTTAACCACTGAGCCACTGTGCCAGTGAGAATGAGAAAAATCTCAAAGGTACAAAGACTATGTGAAGAAGCAAAGAAAATTATTTCATTGATGTAATTCCTATCAAGAGAAACTTGGTGATGGATGGATAGAATGGAAAGTGCATATCATGATGATGTAACTGATATAACTATCGGTAAGAGAGATTGAGAAATGACACCTAACTAGAAGAAACATGTCACAGAAAAGTTTTCAAACTAAATCAGACAGCTGCATTCCGTCACTTGTAATCTATCAATATAAATAAGTGTGTGGCAGAACATCAAGAGTTGAAGATTCTTACTTACAGATTAGAATTCAGAGGGTTAATGTTAACACCTAGAGTTACTAACAAGAGGTATCTAACTTGTCTAGTTGCATAATAAGCCTACAGTAGGCATGACACTAGTTTGAGATTCCTTTAGGAGTTAATGTGCTTTCTTGAGTGGAGCCAGCACAGATCAGATTTTCTCTTTTGTGGATGTTGCACATAAAGCAATCGTCACCAAATGTTCAGTATTTTTAAACAAAAGGTCAGTGTAAAGCAACTTCCACCTCCCATGATTGTAGCTCCCTTGCTTTTTGACCTCACACAGCCCCACACCCACACTTCACCACCACTTAGCCGAGGAAGTGACTGACCAAAATGTAATCCTCCTGATAGGTGAGTTCCTCTGGAGCTATGACAGGCACCTACCACCTATCTAGAACGTTCTCCTAAAGCCTGTGTGGGCCTAAGCCTGCGTTGGCAGAGTGCTGCTAATACAACACTGGGTGAGTGCCCAAAAACAGGCCAAGCCAAAAGAGTTTCTATTGTTAGGAGATGAATTGACTTTTATTTATCAATGTCATGAGGAAGAGCTTGCCTGGAAGGGAAACATTGTGGTTCTAGAAATCTGATATCACATTGCTTTCCTAAACCAGTAGGGAAGATATAAAAACACATTCAAGTAGTTTAGACATATAAATTTAAGAATTAGGAGCAGCGTATGTTATTTTGGTCCTTCAGTCTTGCCCAGCCATTCAATAAGATCATACCAGATCTGCTTCTGCTCAGATATCCATATTCACATCGACCTGCCTTCTCTTGACTAACAAGAATCCACCTCCCTCCACTGAACAATAATCAATTATCCCACCAGCATTATAAAGATTTGTAAGGTTTGTGAAGATTTCAGTGAAGTGGATGCAGGAGAAAAGAGCTGAGCAGTAACTCCATTGTCAAGAAAATAGATTTTACAGGGACAAGCTTTCAGGAGCACACATTGATTAAAAAAATCCAATAGCTTTAATTTTTCATTGGGCCACCATTCAATTTTTATAATAAACTCAAGAGATCTTTCATGCCTCCAGAGAAAAAGCATGAATGAGAAATGTGTGAAGAAAAATCAATGGAACCATGCTCAAAAGGTTTCCCAACTTTCACAACCTCTTCTGAATTGTCCATGCTTTCTGTCATTAACTTTACCGTGCCTGACTGCTCCATGTCATTATTGTTCACTGGCAGTTCAACAATCTCAAACAGCAACCGTCTCCATGGATCTCTCATCTTCATGGCTTCTGGGGAAATCCGGCTATCAATAGAACTTCCCAAAGTAGGACCAGCCAGCAAGCCATCAGTTAAAATAAATGCATTAAGAAACACAACCAGCAAACAGAAAATCAACAAACAATGAGCCTAATTTGAAATTAGCTCCATAAATGTTGGTAATTTCTCGCCAGTTATTGCTGATTAGACTCCAGAATGCCTTGTACAGCAAAAACTAATTAAAAGTATCTAATTTGGTTCCACTGATTTTCATCAACACACTCATTTCTCAAGCTGTTTATAGTGAAAGAGATCAAACACAGATAGGATAAAAATAAGCAAAGAACTGTGGGCACTGGAAACCTGAAATAAGACAAAACCAGAAAGAACTGGAGAAATTCAACAGGTCTGACAACATCTGTAGAGAGAGAAACAGAATTAACGTCCAAGTCCAGTGACCCTTCATCAGAAGTAAAAGCAACTGGGAAGAGGTGATATTTATGTTGATGATGGTGGGTGGGGTTAGAGCAGGAGTGAATAGAATTTATGGAAATAGTACACCCTTGTGTACTATTCCTAGCCAAATAATCAGCCCAATCCTTCCTGACCAGAATTGAACCTGCCTCTAGTACATTTCCAGGGACCACATTCCTTATTCTAACTAGTTGTTGTGGAAGAGTTTTTCTCACATCGCTCTTAGTTCTTGTGTTTATCATATTAAATCTTTGCCTCTCATTCCTATTCCTTTTACAAGCAGGAACAGGTTCTTCCTATCTGCTCTGTCCAGCAAGCTTTCATTTTAAAAATCTTTATCAAGTGTCCTCTCAGTCTTCTTCTCTCAAAGAAGTACAGTCCCAACATTTTCAATCTGTCCTCATAACCCAAGTTTCGTATAGATTCATAGAGGCCTACTGCTTGGAAACAAGCCCTTCGGCCCACCTTGCTCATGCTACCCAGTTTTCACAATTAAACTAGTCCCAATTGCCTTTAATTGATCCATATCCCTCCATACCTATCCCATCCATGTACAAGTCTAAATATTTCTTCAATGTTCTTACATCCTGAAACATTCTTGTGAATCGCTTCTGCACTTTCTCCATTGTATTCAGGTCTTTTCTGTAATGTGGCACCCACAATTGTACAAAATACTCCAACTGAGATATAACAAATGTCTTGTAGGAGTTCAATATCACTTCCTTGCTCTTACACTGTATTAACAAAGCCTAGGTTACTGATTGCTTTGCCTGATGCACTCTCCCCTCCTGCCACTTCCAATGATCTGTGCACATATACATGCAGGTCCCTCTGCTCCTGCATCTCCTTTAGAATCATACATCTTTTTTTTTCTGAATGAAATGCATTACCTCACATTTCTTTGCATTGAACCAGATCCGTCACCAAACCTTGCACTCCACCAAATTGTCAGTCCTTTTGGTGTACCACACTGCCCTTCTTACAATTTACAATTCTTCCAACTTTCGTCTCATGTGCTAACTTTGAAATTGTCTCTTTGCACAACAAGATTCAGATCACATAAATCAGAAAATCAAGGCTTCCAATAATGGCCCCTAAGGACCTCCACTACAAGCCTTCCTTCAATCCAAATTACTCTATATTTCCTAACACTCAGCCAGTTTTGTATCCATGTTTCCACTGTCCCTGTTATACCATGATCTGTAATTCTCATATATGTCTTTAGTTTGAATTTGATACTATCCTTGGTAACCAAAAATGATGCTTGGATATATTCAATGAAATTGGGTGAATCCAAAATCTTTTAGATGTTTTCTAATTAATCTTTTCAGAGATGTTTTTATGCATCATAATAAGTAGGCTCGGCTTGAGACTAGACCTGCTTGCTCAGAGACAAGGAAATCACAGCTGCACAACAAGAGCTCTCCAATATGGCTTTATCAAAATGAAATTATGTTTAACTAATTTATTGGACCCCCTTGAAGAAGTAACTTATGCTCTGGATAAATAGAAGCCAGTGGATGTGTTATACTAATATTTCCAGAAGGCATTTGATAATGTGCCATAACAGAGGTTATTGCTGAAAACAAAGCTCAAGATGTTGGGAGTAACATGTTGGCCTGGATAGAATCTTGGCTGGCTAACAGGAAGAAGAGAGTAGGAATAAATATGTCTTTTTCAGGCTGGCAGAAGGTCATGAGTGGTTCACCTCAGGTATCATATAATGAGGCCCCAACTCTTTACAATTTATATAAACAATTTGATTGATTGATTCAAAGGTCTGGTAGCTAAATTTGTTGCTGACACAAAGATAGGTGGGAAACTGAATTGTGAAAAGTATGTAAGGAGCCTACAAAGGGATATGCATGGGTGAAGTGAAAGGGCAAAGGTCTGGCAAATGGACTAAGATATAGGAAAGTGAGAAATTATCAGCTGTGGCAGAAAAAATAAAAACGAAACATATTATCTAGATGGTGAGAAGTTGCAGATATCTGAGATGCAGAGAGACCTGGATGTCTCAATGCATGAGTGGAAAAGGTTTGTATGCAGGTACAGCAGGCGATCAAGAAAGCTCATAGAATACTATGTTTTATTGTGAGGAGAATTGAATTCAAGAACAGGGAAGTTACATAGTTATACAGGGCATCTTAAATACTCTGTACAGTACTGCTTACTGTTCTTATGGAAGAATGTTGATGCATTGAGAGAATTTCAAAGAAGATTTACTAGACTAATACCTGGAATGAATAGATTGCCTTATGAGGAAAGGCTGTACAGGCTAGGCCTGTACCCTCTGGAATTAAGAAGAGTCAGAGGTCACTTAATTGAATCATACAAGACCCTGATGGGACTTAACTGTGTGGATTTTGAAAGAATAGTTCCTCTTGGTGGGGAATCTAGAGCTAGGGGTCATAGTGTAAAGGGAAGAGAACTATGAGTCTTTGGAAATTACTCCCTCAAAAGGCAATGGATGCAGAACCTTTAAATATTTTTAAGGCAGCCGGAGATAGATTTTTGATTCACAAGGGGATGAAAGATTATCAGGGATGGGCAGGAACATAGGGCTAAGAATAAAACCAGGTCCACTATGATTTTATTAAATAGTATAGCGGATGCAAAGGGCCGAGTTGCCTTTGCTTATTTCTAGTTTGCACTTTGTATACCAGAATATTTTACCTTTGAACATGTACACTATTAGAAGCCGTGACGTCTTCACTCTGGACCAGCTCATTTTTCTCGTACCTATAATCTGTGGACTGAGAGATATCTGATTCATTTGGCAACAAGTTGATTGGCTTTGTTCATGTTGGAACTACAGCTCCTTATCAATTAACTTGACTACTGAGTTTCACAAGGTCATTCACGCGCAATCAATCATTTTCATTCCCATCACTTATAAATCGTTGACTGAGGAGCTTTACACGAGAGATTGCATTGCTGTCTTCCCAAACAGCTAAGCTATTGAGCATCATGATTCATTATAACTTGGTCATTCACGATGAGCTTTAACTCAGGGAACCTGAAGTAACATTATTTGCTGAGCTGTTTATCAGGATATTAGCTTTCTACAGGCAAACCTGAAGGAGATCTAGTTATGGAAAAATAGAAAGTCTTGCATATATCTAGTGCCTTTTATGACCAAGGGATTTACAACCAATAAAATACTTTTACAATGTACTCACAGTTGTAATATAGCAAACATACTCAGTGAGTTGTCAAAACAGTAATGACATAAATGAAAAGATTATCTGGCTGTAGATTGAGGATCAAATGTTGGCTGTAAATGAGGCAAGTTCCCATGCCCTTCATCAATTAGAGCCATGGGAAATTTTACATCAATATGAGAGGGCAAAAATGCTTGTAGCTTGACATATCATCGGAAAGACAACATGCTGACAGTGCAACCCTTCCTCTCAACTCAAGTCTCTGGAGTGAGACTCAAATTCTCAACCTTCAGACTCAGAGGTGAGAGTGTTGCAAACCTGTTTAAAATAAATAATTGCAAAAGGCTCAAATGGAATGTATATTCAAGCTCTTAACACAGTTTTTAATAAGAACAATGTGTAAATTTTATGCACTACATTGCTGGTTCAGCCAAACGTTAAGCAATGCAATGAATCAAATATACATTTCATTCAGATTCCTCAAAATTACGATCTCTGACTTTTCCCCTTCTATTATCTTCTTCTACTTTATATTATTCTTGTTGCATTTAAATACTGCTATGGCCCCAGAGCACATACATCAATGTGTTGCAGGCACAAGACATCTGTGTTTCATTTTTTTTTGACCAGAAAATTAAAATGTCAGCAAGTAGGCTGCAATTTTACTGAATAATAGAGCAGAATTTAAACTAAATTACACATTTTACTTAGGATTGATTAGTTGTCATGCTCTGTGGTCTGAGTCATTAGTCATTCACTTACCATCCTTTATCTGCTACCCTTCGAGGCACTACACTGTCAACTTCTCTTTTACTTAAGAGTTCACCGAAGATATCTGATTTGTTCATGTGTGGCAGAAGGGCAAGTGAACAGTCCCTCATGGGCGTCTGTAATATTTTGATGCATGAATCATTTAACCGTCGTCATTATCGGCTTGTGTCTCTCGGTAAACACCTAAAGTAAAATATTAATAGATGCAATCCTGCTTAAATCCCTTCATTTTGCCTCTGGAAAGCTACATTTTAAAATACTTATCTCTTCCTCTCCTGAAGGCTTTGGCATGGAATTCTCTTGCCATAATTGATTCAGCCAGTAATCCAAATAATCACTATATCACTATGCGTGACTCCAGTATCACACAAACAGGATCGATTCTTAGCTATGTTACAAAGTGGTCTAGCAGATCATTCGGTTGCAACTAGGGCAACCAGTGACGGGCAATATTACCTGGCCTTGTAAGCAATGAATATATATTCTTCTGTATAAAAGGCACTTTAATGGGTTAGAATCATAGAATCCCTGTGTATTAAAGCAGACCATTCGGCCCATTGAGTCCACACCAACCCTCTGAAGAGCATGTCACCTGTCCCAAGCCATCCTTGGAACCTATAGTTAATCCACCCAACCTGCACATCCCTGGATATTAGGGACCATTTAACTTGGCTGACCAACCTGACGTGCACATCCTTGGATGGTGGGAGGAAACCAGAGCACCCAGAGGAAATCACGTAGACTCAGGGAGAACATGTACACTCCACACAGACTGTCACCTGAGGTTGGACTCGAACCCATGTCCCTGGGGCTGTAAGGCAGCTGTGCTTAACACTGAGCCACCGTGCACCCCAAACCTATCCTCAAAACCTGTTTTCAAACTATAAAGTCTTTCTTTGAATTCTCTCATCTTCACCACTTCAGCACATTATGCTTTTTCCTAAAAGTAACAGTCAGCTGTTAGCAAAGGTCCTACTGCCCTGTTCAACAAGAACAATAGTTTGTGTCAAAGTCACCACTGTCTTGAATGTATTTCCTCCTGTCTCCTTCTGTTGATGCTTGCCATGTTAGTCAGGCAGCAACTCACCTTTACAGAATCACAGAGATATTACGATGCAGAAGGGGAGGCCTTTCAGCCCATCAAGCCTGCACTAGCTCATTAAATGGGCCCCATTATCTCCTGCTTTTGCCCCATAACATGGCACATTATTTTTATTCAAATAATCACCCAATGCCCTCAATCAAGCCTGCCTCCACCACAATTCCAGGCCGTGCATTCCATCCTCTAATGACACACAATGTGAAAAAGGTTTCTTTCTCACTTCACCCTTGTTTCCTTTGCAAGTAACTTAAAAATTTATGCCCTCTCATTCTTGTTCCTTTTTACAAGCAGAAACAATTTCACTCTACCTACTCTATCAATCCCCCTCATAATTTTGAAAACCTTCAATTAAGCTCTAACTGAATAAGGTCACTGATTTCCCCTTCATGTGGATTGCACAAGGTATTTATATGACCACAAGAAATAGGACCACAAGTAGGCCATTTAGCCCACTGGTCTGCTACACCACTCCAGAAGATAATGGCTGATCTGCCTCATGTGCCAGCTTGTAATAGTCCACGACTCCCCAATATTTCAAAATCAATCAACCTCCTTTTTAAAATATATTCAATGGTCTACCTTCCACAACCATCTGGTAAAGAATTCCAGACTTTCACTACTCTCTAGAAGATGTGCTGTACCTGCATGGTGTGGGAGCTGGTTGACCCCAGTGTGGTTCAGAGTGACCATATCTGTAGTAAGTATTGGTTGCTTGAGCAACTCTGGCTCAGAGCTGATGAACTGAAGACTGAAATTCAAACACTGTAACACATCAGGGAGTGGGACGGGTTACTTGGATGTACGTTACAGAAGGTAGTCACACCCCTTAGATTAACTCCCTCAAGTGGTCAGGGAGAGGAGAGTATGACTATGAGCGAGGGAGATAGAGGAATTCAGGACGTAATGCTGAAGGAGCCTAAGCTTGTCTAACGGGTTTGAGATTCTTGCTCCCTGTGTGAATGAGAGTGGGGGCTGTAGGGAGGATAATCAAATTGACCATGGCACCCTGGTACTGGGAGTGGGAGTGTGGAGAAAAGAGAAATGCAGTTGTAATCAGGGATAGTATAGTAAGGGGAATAGATCTTTAACCATGAATGAGAATTCTGAAGGCTGTGCTGCCTGCTTAGTGCCCGGGTTCAGGTCATCTCATCTGGGAACTTGGAGTAAGAGGAGAAAGATCCAATTGTTGTGGTCCATATGGGTACCAACAACATAGGTAGAAAGAGGAAAGCGGAGGGAATATTATCAGCTAAGGGCTAAAGAGCAGAACCAAAAAGGGAATCGCCTCCAGGGGACTACCTGAGCCACAGGCAAATTCAAGATTAAAGATGTAAACACATGGCCCAAAGAATAGGGTAGGAGAAACAGGTTTGAATTCATGGACAGTGACACCAGTACGGGGGAAGGAGGGAGCTGTTCCAATAGACTGTGCTCTACCTGAATCAAATCATCTAACTAGAGCTGTAGATAGAGCTTTAAACTGAATAAAGCAGGGTGTGGGGGTGTGGTGGTAAGGAGAAGGGTTCATTTACATAGAAAACTAGAAAATTAAAGTAAAGGAGAAGGTAGGAGTATAGATTGGTCAGATTGATTGTTACCAGAAAAAAAAAACAGAATGTGTGAATGTCATACTGTATCACGGAACCACCAAAGTGGAAGGAAACCCAACAATAGAACAAATCAAAGGCTTTGTATCTTAAACCATGAAGCATTCAGAATAAGGTAGACAAACTGATGGCACGAATTGAGGTAAATGAATACGATCTCATAGCCATTATAGAAACATGGTTACATGGAGACCAAATCTGGGAACTTAACATTCATAGATATTTGACGTTTTGGAAAGATGGGAAATATGTAAAAGATGGCAGGAAGTACTGGTAATAAGACATTAAATACGGACTGTTGTGAGAGATTATGTAGAGTCCATTTTAATGAACACTTAAAATAAACAGCAAAGGAAATAAGACATAGGTAGGAGTAGTCTACAGGCCCCCAAAAGAGTAGCCACTCTCTGGGAAAGACCATAAGTCAATAATTAATGGAAGCATATCAGAAGAATAGAGCAATAATTATGGGTGACTTTAATCTTCATGTTAATTGGGTTAATCAAAGTGAAACAGTAGCTATGTCAATGAATTAGTGCACTGGGGATAGTTTCCTAGAGTAATATGCCATAGAGACCACCAGGATACAGGCTGTCTTAGATCTGGTACTCGGTAATGAGTCAAGTTTAATAAATGACCTCTGAGTAACAGATCCTCTCAGATGTAGTGATCATAACCTGATATTCAATTCAAGAGTGAGAAACCTGGGTTGGAAACCACTTTGTTTAATTTAAATTACGGGAATTACAGTAAGATTAGGATAGAGCTAGCTGAAGTGAACTGGGTGGATAGATTTGCAGGAATGACTGTAAGAAGCAGCAAAGATATTTAAGGAGGTAATTCACCAACAACAAAAAAAAAATCCGAGTAAGGAGGAAAGGTTCCTAAGAGCAAGACAAACCAATCTTGGTTAACCAAGGAAGCTAAGGACAGTATGAAGTTGGAGAAAAAAGTCAAAAGTCAGTGATAGCCCTGAAGACTGGCATAAATTCAGAATCCAACAAAGGAGGGCTAAAAAGATAATAAAGAGAGAGAAAATAAACTATAAGGACTAATTAGTCAGGAATCTAAATGTTATCAATAAGATCTTCCTTTAATACATAAAAAGAAAGAGAGAAGTCAAAGTGCACAAGGGCATCTTAGAAAATGAATCTAGGAACAAGGAATTGGCAGGGAGTTACAGAATGTTTGTATCAATCTTTACAATGGAAGAAACGCTGATCATTCCATTAATTCTAAACAATACAGGGATCCTTCATGGTTTTATAAACCTCTTTAAGGTCACCCCTCAGCCTCTGACACTCCAGGGATAATGGCCTAGCTTATTCAGTCTCTCCCCATAGCTCAAAACTTCCAACCTTAGCAACATCCTTGTCAATCCTTTCTGAACCCTTTCAAGTTTCACAACGTCCTTTCTATAGCAGGGAGACCAGAATTGCACATAGAACAGTGAAGCACAGGAAAAGATCCTTTTGCGTCGCCCCCATATCGCTATTGACCATGATGTTATTCTAAATAACCTATTCAGCCTCTCCCTATGGATCAAGCCGGAGAAAGTGAGGTCTGCAGATGCTGGAGATCAAAGTTGAAACTTTATTGCTGGAACAGCACAGCAGGTCAGGCAGCATCCAGGGAACAGGAGATTCGACGTTTCGGGCACAGGCCCTTCTTCAGGAATGAGCAGAGAGTGTTCAGCAGGAGAAGATAAAAGGTAGGGAGGAGGGACTTGGAGGAGGGGCGTTGGAAATGTGATAGGTGGAAAGAGGTCAAGGTGAGGGTGATAGGTCGGAGTAGGACGGAGGCGGAGAGGTCAAGAAGAAGACTGCAGAAGACTGCAAGAAAGTGAGGTCTGCAGATGCTGGAGATCAAAGTTGAAACTTTATTGCTGGAAAAGCACAGCAGGTCAGGCAGCATCCAGGGAACAGGAGATTCGACGTTTCGGGCACAGGCCCTTCTTCAGGAATAAGACAAACCAGGGCAAGACTTACATTGTTAATGGTGGGGTCCTGGGTTGTGTTGTCAAACAGAGAGATCTAGGGGCGCAGGTGCATACTTCCTTGAAAGTAGTGTCAAATGTACACAGGGTGGTGAAGAAGGCATTTGAAGTGCTTGCCTTCACTGGTCAGAGCATTAAGTGTAGAACTTGGGACGTCAGGTTGTACCTGTACAAGATATCGATGAGGCCACTTTTGCAGTACTGCGTGCAATCCTGATCACCCTGTTAAATGAAGGATGTTAGTTAATTGGAAAGGGTACAGAAAAGATTTACAAGGATGCAACCGAGACTGGAGGGTTTGAATTAGAAGGAGAGGCTGGGTAGGTTGGCATTTTTTTTCCCCTGGAGCATTGACTTTATAGAGATTTATAAAATCATGAGAGGCATAGATAAGGTGAATAGCCAGGGTTTTTTCCGAAGGGTAGAGGAGTCCAAAACTAGAGGGTATAGATTCATGTGAAAGAGGAAAGATTTAAAAGGGACCTGAGGGACAACTTTTTCACTCAGAGGGTTTTGTGTATATAGAACCAACAGCCAAAGGAAGTGGTAGAGGCGACTACAATTACAACATTTAAAAACTATTTGGACAAGTACATGAATAGAATGTTCTATTATGGTTGTATGGTATGATCTGCGTGTACTGCACGCAAACAAAACACTGAAGCTAGGTACACGTGACAATAAAAAAAGGTTTAGAGGGATATGAGCCAAACGTGACTAATTCAGATATCTGATGAAGAGCAGTGCTCCGAAAGCTAGTACTTCCAACAAACCTTAGATTAGGTCAGATCCCCTACACCTCCAAAGAGTAACCTAACACTATGGGCAATTTAGCATGGCCTATTCACCCCTGACCTGCACATCTTTGTGACTGTGGGAGGAAACCTGAGCACCCGGAGGGAACCCATGCAGACACAAGGTGCAAACTCCACACAGACAGTCGCCCGAGACTGGAATCGAACCTGGG
>NC_057719.1:20632869-20649538 GCF_004010195.1 Chiloscyllium plagiosum
TCACCTTGACCTCTTTCCATCTATCACATTTCCAACGCCCCTCCTCCATGTCCCTCCTCCCTACCTTTTATCTTCTCCTGCTGAACACTCTCTGCTCATTCCTGAAGAAGGGCCTGTGCCCGAAACGTCGAATCTCCTGTTCCCTGGATGCTGCCTGACCTGCTGTGCTGTTCCAGCAATAAAGTTTCAACTATGGATCAAGCCAGCAACCCTGATCCCATTGAAATAAATATTATTCTTAAAGTACTTTATAGGGTAAATGCCCTTCAAAATAGAGACTGTCACGAGATCTTTCCTTCCATTAGCACCTGGCTTATCTATTATTTCTGAAGTCTTTGGAACTCTGCTGAACAGAGAGCTGTGGGCACAGAGTCCTTATGCGTCTTTAAGGCTGAGATAGGTGGATTCTTGATCAACAGGGGAATCAAGAGTTATGGGGTAAGGGCAAGAACATGGATCAGCCATGATCCTATTGAATGGTGGAGCCAGCTTGAGGACCTGAATGACCTTCTCATGTTCCTGGTTCTTGTGATCTTTGGGGTATTTATAGTGCCATGTGATGGAAAATATTGGTTTAAATTATCTGCCATTTCCTTGTGCTCTCATTATTAATTCCCCAGTTGCATCCTCCATGGGTTGCACACACCTCTCCCACACTCCTGGAGCAACTCTCTTCCATTTCATAAATCCACATGCCTTGTTAAACCAGCTAAACTCTGATAGAAAACTGTCTACTTCTCTGCTCTCACAGGGTGTCTAAAAGGAACAATTGATGAAATTTAGGTCATGCTCAGAGCCAATTAGCTGAAGTCAATACAGCAAATGAAGTATGCTTGAAGTATAGTTATATTGTAGGTAACCCATAAGCTAATTTGGACACAGCAACCTCACACAAAGGAACAATGTGATAATGGCCAGACACCTGCTTTTGGCAAACCCAATCGAGAGGTTAATTATTAGTGGCCAACATACAGAACAATCCTCTGCTTCTCATCAAAATGTTGCAATTGGATTTTTACTGCCATTCAAAAGAGGAGGTGGCCCATTGGTTCAACAGCTCATCCAAAAGATAGCAACTCCAATGGCATAGCATTGTTCAGTATTGAACTGATGTGTCAGCCTGATTTTGTGCTCAGGTCCTAGAGTGGAATTTAAAGGCAGAACCATCTAGTCCAGTGGTGAAAGAATTACCAGCTGATGATCATGGTTACCCCTCAGGTCATTCTGTGGGCTTGAAGTCACAATATGATAGACAGGATAAGGAAGATAGATTCCTTTCTCTTCACTGGATGGGTTATCAGAACAATCTGGCAATGACATAATTATTGTTACTACTAATTACTTCATATTTCAGATGTCCAAATGTCAGTAATATTTGAATTTAAATTTATTTAATATATTTGCATTATAACATGATTCCAGATATCTTTAAGTGGAACAAAATTATTTTATATATCAGCTTTGGTGTTCCATGTCAATACTCAAAGAAAGTTAACACTTGAACCCAGCGGTTTTGATTCCAGACCCATCAACTAAATGCCGAGAGTCGAGAGTGTAGTGCTGGAAAAGCTCAGCAGGTCAGGCAGCATAGGAGGAGCTGGTGAATCGATGTTTCGGGTATAAGCCCTTCATCAGGAATGAGACTTGTGGGTTGGGCCTAAGAATAAATGGGGAGAAGGTAGCTGGGAAAATTATAGGTGGATGAAAGTGAGGGAGAAGGTGATAGGTCGGCGGGGGGGTGAAGTGATGGATGGGTCCAGAGGGCGGTGCTGAGTTGGAAGCTAATGAACCCCACACTGCCCGATTCTACCGCCTTCCTAAGATTCACAAACCTGACTGCCCTGGTCGACCCATTGTCTCAGCCTGCGCCTGTCCCACTGAACTCGTGTCTTCCTACCTTGACACGGTCCTGACCCCTTAGTCCAGGAACTCCCCACGTACTTTTGTGACACCACCCATGCCCTTCACCTCCTTCGTGATTTTTAGTTTCCCGTCTCATCTTCACGATGGACATCCAGTCCCTGTATGTATCGATCCACCACGACGAAAGTCTCAAGCACTCAGTTTCTTCTTCATGCCATCCCAACCAGTACCCTTCCACCGATGCCCTCATCCGACTGGTTGAACTGGGCCTCACCCACAACAATTTCTCCTACCAAACTTCCCACTTCCTCCAAACCAAAGAGGTAGCCATTGGCACCTGCATGGGACCCAGCTATGCCTGCCTGTTTGTCGGATATGTGGAACAGTCCATCTTCCGCAATTATACTAGGACCGCCCCCAACCTGTTCCTCTGCTACATCGACTGGACCTCTCCATCACGTCTCTGGTGACCGATTAACACAGACAGATACTCCAAGCCCACTGACTCCCACAGCTACCTAGACTACAACTCCTCTCACCTTACCTCTTATAAAAACACCATTCTTTACTCCCAATTCCTTCACCTCTGTTGCATCTGTTCCCAGGATGACCAATTCCACCTCACACAGTCCCAGACGGCCTCCTTCTTCCACAATCGCAATTTAATTTCCCACGTGGTTGATGATGTCCTCCAGCGCATCTCCTCCACTTCATGCACCACTGCCCTTGAACCCAACTGCTTCCAACGCAACAAGGACAGAACTGCCCGGTCCTCACCTGACACCCCACCAACCTCTGCATACATCGCATCATGCTCCGCCACTTCTGCCATGTCCAAATGGACCCCACCACCAGAGATATATTTCCTTCCCCACCCCTATCTGTATTCCAAAAAGGGCATGCCCTCTGTGACTCCCTCGTCAGGTCCACACTCCCCATTGGCCCACACTCCATTCCTGGCACCTTTCCCTGCTGCTGCAGGAAGTACAAAACCTGTGCCCACACCACTCCCCTTACGTCAGTCCAAGGCCCCAAGAGATCCTTCCATATCTGTCAGAAATTTACTTGCACTTCTACCAATAACTTCTACTGCATCCGTTGCACCTGGTGTGGTTGCCTCTACATCGGGGAGACAGGATGCCTTCTTGCGGATCGTTTCAGAGAACATCTCTGGGACACCCGCACCCAACAACCCCACCGCCCTGTGGCAGAACACTTCAGCTTGCCCTTCCACTCTGTCATGGACATGCAAGTTGTAGGCCTCCTCCACCGCCAAACCGTAACCACCTGATGCCTGGAGGAAGAACGCCTCATATTCCGCCATTGGTCCCTGCAACCACACGGGATAAATGTGGATTTCAACAGCTTCCTCATTTCCCCTCCCCCCACATTATCCCAGTCCCAAGCCTCCAACTCGGCACCGCCATCTGGACCCGTCCATCAATCTCCCTCTGATCTATCACCTTCTCCCTCGCCTTCATTCAACTATCACTTTCCCACTACCTTGCCCCCAGCCCCGCCTCCCTCCCATTTATCTCTCAGCCCCGACCCACAAACCTCATTCCTGATGAAGGGCTTATGCCTGAAAAGTCAATTCTCCTGCTCCTCAGATGCTGCCTGACCTGCTGTACATTTCCAGCACCACACTCTTGACTCTGATACTCCAGCATCTGCAGTCCTCACTTTTTCCCATCAAATAAATGTGCGTGTTTTCAGGCTAGTATGACCAAAAGCAAAGTGACTTTTGATATGCGCTCAAGTAAACCCCAGTTAATGACAGCCATCTTTAGGCACCTGAACACAATTATCAGTATGGGGGTGGGATTGTATACTCTTGCAGTGGAATGGGAGTATCCTAATTTCCAGACCAGGAGGCTGGGTTTAATTCCCCTTGCACCAGGGGTGTATGATAACATTTCTGTACAGGTTGATTGGAAAATACTATATGGTAATTGCTCAGGATTACAGCCCATTATCCATTCACTGCTTTTAGTTGGCAATGTTAGCTCTGGAAAGCCCATGTATTCAAATGCAAGATTTAGAGGCTGGTAAAGGCCTCTGACAGGAAGTGTTTATAAAGATATATATTTAAACACAAATATATGCTTACTCATTTTTAGCTTTAATCTGCAAATGGTCATTAATGCTTTTAGCATATTCCAATTGTTGAGGTTTGGTCTCCAATTTATGGAGAAAGTGAGGACTGCAGATGCTGGAGATCAGAGCTGAAAATGTGTTGCTGGAAAAGCGCAGCAGGTCAGGCAGCAAACAGAAAGGTCTAGGAAGGGGAGGGAGGAGTCCGAGACTGTCCGAGACTGCACACCCCAGGTCATCTCCTCTGCACAGAAGCTCTTCAGCCACATTCTGAAGCAGACTCGTTACCACAGCCATATCTCCTTTCTCAGCACCTGCCTACGGAGACAGTCTGTTGTTAAGGAGCTCTTTAATGTTGTCATCACATTACTCTTTGGCTCTGCCCTGTGGTCTCTTCCAGGTGACACCAGAGAACATGGGTGATGATCAACTGACAAAGGTGGTTCATGGTAAAACCCCATTTGCAGTACTGTGAGCAGCCTGGGCACCACACCTGAGGACGTATTGGCTTCCCTGCTTAGTTTGGCAGAAATAGTACATTAGATGCTGTGCTTTTTAATTACTGATGCAAATTTTCAGGCAGTTGGAAATTTTGCTACCTACATGGCAAAACACCATGGGCGGCATGGTGGCACAGTGGTTAGCACTGTTGCCTCACAGCGCCAGAGACCCGGGTTCAATTCCCGCCTCAGGCGACTCTCTATGTAGAGTTTGCACATTCTCCCCCGTGTCTGCGTGGGTTTCCTCTGGGTGCTCCGGTTTCCTCCCACAGTCCCCCCCAAAAAATGTGCAGGTTAGGTGAATTGGCCATGCTAAATTGCCTGTAGTGTTAGATGAAGGGGTAAATGTAGGGGAACGGGTCTGGGTGGGTTACAGGTAGGTGTGGATTTGTTGGGCCGAAGGGCCTGTTTCCACACTGTAAGTAATCTAATCTAAAGGCTGTCCTATTGTAGCACTTCCAAATATATGCCCTCTGCTCCTAAATCCCACTACACCAATCCTCTGCATTAACAATGGCAAGTTTCTGTTAATTATTATATTGCCTGACTGTACCCTGACTGAGCACATATACACTTTCAATCTAGTTTTGGGGCCACCACACAATCAGGCTAATGCTAGTCAGAAAACGAGACGACGCTAACGCGTTCTGTTCCCATCTTCAGATATTAATCACCCGATATAACTGGGTTTTAAAATATATCCATAAAGATATATTTTTTGCTGGGTCACACTATAAATTGAAACACTGATGTCAAGTAGCTCCCTTTGCGCAAATATGACCTATGAAAACATTCTTTTCCTGTATTTTCTTTGTCTTCCCCATTAAATGGTAAATGCACTTTGAGACAGAATAATTATTATGATTCCTAATGGAGACAGAAATCTTTTGTGCCCCACAATTGTCTGTGTAAAATGAATTGCTCAGCTGGGTATGTTTGTAAGTTAGAGTACACTCTTTCTTTGAAAAATGTCTCTCTGAGGGTTGTAGGAGCTAGTTTGGGGAGCAACAACAAAAGAGGAAAATCTTTGATTCACTAAGTTATTTGCTGTGTGTATGTGTGTGTATGTGCGTGTGTCTGTCTGTGTCTGTGTGTATTTGTGTCTGTGTGTGTATGTGTCTGTGTGCGCCTATCATTTCTTTCTATTTTTTTCAAGAAGATCTTCCAGCAGAGAATCTGGCACAGACAGATTAAAGAAGAGATGGGGTTTATATAGAAACATGAAAAGACAAGAGTGTCAGCTCAAGAAGACTTACTTCCTCCTTTATCACAGGAGAATTCGACCTCTGCAGGATAGCTTTACTTACAGAATGTGTCATGGCTAAAGGGCATGTGAGACATCCCATAGAAAACTATATTTTTTCCTTTATTTTCATGTTTAAATTCTGCTACTCATTAAAAATGAGCAATCTTGTGAGATGCAAGATTGTATTTCTAACATATTCTGAATGCTCTGCATTGTATAGATATGATGTGGAGGGGCTGGTGTTAGACTGGGTGGACAAAGTTAAAAACCACACAACACCAGGTTATAGTCCAATAGACTTATCTGGAAGTACTAGCTTTCGGAGCGCCGTTCCTTCATCAGGTAGCTGGTGGGACAGGATCATAGGACACAGAATTTATATTAAAAGATCACAGTGTCATACAATTTACATATTAATGAATTGAAACCTGCAACCAATTCTAAAAGATGAAAAACTTAATAGCAATCTAGATTTGTTCAATATATCACATGTTGTATGGCATTATAATCTTTTGCTATAAATTCTGTGTCCTATGATCCTGCTCCACTAGCTATCTGACAAAAGAGCAGCACTCTGAAAGCTTGTACTTTCAAATAAACCTGTTGGACTATAACCTGGTATTGTGTGATTTTTAACTTCACATAGATAGTTCA
Source organism: Chiloscyllium plagiosum (assembly GCF_004010195.1). Lineage (NCBI taxonomy): Eukaryota > Metazoa > Chordata > Chondrichthyes > Orectolobiformes > Hemiscylliidae > Chiloscyllium > Chiloscyllium plagiosum. The sequence goes on from NC_057719.1 coordinate 20,639,227, forward strand.
GCTAAAGCTGCTACAAAGGAGTTGCAGATGAACTGTCTGTTTCTATCCATTTTGAATGGAGGAAAACATCAAATCCATTATGTTAAAGTTGGTGTTAATGCTCTTATAGTTATCTCTTCTTACTATAAAAATTGTCAAGGAAAGAACTCAGACGGGGGAAGGTAAAGCTACCTTCTAATTAGTCCTCTAAATGGGTCTGTAATGACAGCAGGTCTATAGGCTATGTTGGCAGCCTGCCTAGCTTTGCCCAGCTCAATCTCCAAACTTCCTGATGCTAAGAGATTAATGTTGCCTGCAAGGAAAACTATTGGGCCTGGCTCAGTGAGGCAATTATTATTGTGAACTAACTTTCTGAGAGTTCTAATTCATGTGAATCGATTTAATAACTCTGGAATTGCTAAATCCAAACTTGTCCTTTCCTGTCCAGCTGTCCTTAATTTCTTGAGTGCTAATGTCTGTGGATGGAGTGGTTAAGCAATTCCCTGTGATTTAATTGTTTTGTTAATGAACCCTACCACTGATTTCAGCTTCAAGGTTTCTGCAATGGTTTATTTCAAAATCCAAAAGAAAGAACTGGTGAACAGAATTTGCCCATCTCTGTAAAGAATGGGGCAAAAGGGAAAACAATAGATCCAGCGATATTTTGGGCTAAAGGGTTGAACAGTATTCTTAATTTGAATTCACCCCATTCACATTTGTCCGTGACAAATGTGCCCTGCAAAAATAATTGGCTCTGGAAATAAAACTGATATTACCTCTACTGTCTGTAAAGTTGAATGCACTCATGTGGCCACTGAATGTTTTGTTGCACTTTTAACAAACCAAAACTAGACAGAGGGAAACTCTGCCCCATCATGATTTTCTTTTCTTTTGGATGTGATTTGAACATTACTACAATGGTAGCATTTTATTGTCCATCCCTAATCACTCTTGTGTGAGCAGCTTTCTAATGCAGTTTCACAGAGCATATGTTATGTCTCATAGTCAACATGTCATTGTGCCTTTAAGAAGCATGCTCATGAGATCATCAAAGCCTCATAGCATGTGACCTGAGGGTATAAAAGTCTCAAACTCCATCGTATTTGAGGAGGATCTAAAGTGTGGCACACAACTAGAAGTATAGACCTCTAGTATAACAGTGAATATTAATAAAATAATGCCTAATAATAGTGTCTAATAACTATCAATGGTAATTATAATAGTTTGGTAGATAGTAGCCTGAACACTTATGTTCCTGTTAATGCAATGCTTCTACAATAGCTAACTAATAAACAGTCTGTTGGATTCTTCCATACTATGCGATCCATATCCAGTTTTGTATATTATAGTAGATAATATAAGTGTTATCATAAGAAATAAAATACTCTTCTGGATGCAAAATTGACACCAGCAACTAAGACTAAACCACGTTGCCAAAGTTTTGAAGTCACATGTCAATTAGTCTGGGTATAGATGGCAAATATCATTCTCTAAACAAGAAAAGTTTCTGCAACAAACTTTCTGTGATCACCGGTATTGAGATTAACTTTCAATTCTAGATAAAATTAACTGAATTTAAATTCCACCAGCAGTCATGATAGGCTTTGAGCCCATGAGTCCTGGGCCATTAGATTATTAACAAAATTACCATGATGCCATCATCTCCCAATAACAGTTACAGCCTGAAGTTCAGAAGAAGTAATTTGCTTTAATATTCCATAGGCGAAAATGAGGACCGCAGATGCTGGAGACCAGAGTTGAAAAATGTGGCACTGGAAAAATGCAGCAGGCCAGGCAGCATCCAAGGAGTCCTTCTTCAGGAATGAGGCTGGTGTGCCAGCTATACCTGCCTCTTCGTCGGATATGTGGAACAGTCCATCTTCCGCAGCCACACTGGCACCAACCCCACCTTTTCCTCCGCGACATCGATGATTGTATTGGCGCTACCTCGTACTCCTTGAACAGTTCATCCACTTTACTAACACCTTCCACCCTGACCTCAAATTTACCTGGACTGTCTCAGACTCCTCCCTCCCCTTCCTAGACGTCTCCATTTCTATCTCGGGCAACAGACTCAACACAGACATTTACTACAAACCGACCGACTCCCACAGCTACCTAGATTACACTTCCTCCCACCCTGCCCCCTGTAAAAACGCCATCCCATATTCCCAATTCCTTCACCTCTGCCATATCCGCTCCCAGGAGGACCAGTTCCACTACCAGTCCAAATAGCGTCCTTTTTCAAAGACTGCAATTTCCCCTCCGACGTGGTCAACGATGCTCTCCACCGCATCTCCTCCACTTCCCGCACCTCCGCCCTTGAAGTCAGATCCACACCCCCCACCAACCCAACCTTTACTCGCGGCACCTTCCCCTGCAACCGCAAGAAGTGCAAAACTTGCGCCGCACCTCCCCCCTCACATCCCTCCAAGGCCGCAATGGATCGTTCCATATCCATCGCAAATTCTCCTGCACTTCCACACATATCATTTACTGTATCTGCTGCACCCGATGTGGTCTCCTCTACATTGGGGAGACAGGCCGTCAACTTGCGGAACGTTTCAGGGAACACCTCTGGGACACCCGCACCAACCAACCCAACCACCCTGTGGCTGAACACTTTAACTCTCCCTCCCTCTCCGCCAAAGACATGCAGGTCCTTGGCCTCCTGCATCGCCAGATCCTGGCCACATGACGCCTGGAGGAAGAGCGCCTCATCTTCCGCCTAGGAACCCTCCAACCACACGGGATGAATGCAGATTTCTCCAGCTTCCTCATTTCCCCTCCCTCCACCTTATCTCAGTCCCAACCCCCGGATTCAGCACCGCCCTCTTCCCAGTGCCCCTCCCCCAAATCCCTGCCCCACCTTTTATCTCGGCTCGCTTGGCACACCAGCCTCATTCCTGAAGAAAGGCTTATGCCTGAAATGTCGATTCTCCTGCTCCTCGGATGCTGCCTGGCCTGCTGCATTTTTCCAGCACCACACTTTTCAATTTTAATATTCCATAGTCCATCAAAACTGGTCAACTTTAAGACTTCAGGGTGTCCTCTACATAAAGATGAAGGGTGTTTGACTGCCTTCTATAGGTATCTCTCCTTCTTGGTTAAATGCTGCCTGCCACTAACAATAAAATGATGATGCAGCGGCATAGATAATTTTTTTTTCTCTCTCTAACTCTCCTAACTTCCATACTACTGCCTAACTATGGTAGTACTTATGAATGTAGGTTTGCTCGCTGAGCTGAAAGGTTCATTTTCAAACGTTTTGTTACCTTACTAGCTAATATCTTCAGTGGACCTCTTGCAAAGCAATGCTGAAAATTCCTGCTTTCTATTTATATGTTTGGGTTTCTTCGGGGTTGGTGATGCCATTTCCTGTGATGATGTTATTTCCTGTGGTGAAGTCACTTCCTGTTCCTTTTCTCAGGGGGTGGAAGATGGAGTCTAACTCGATGTGTTTGTTGATAGAGTTCCGGTTGGAATGCCATACTTCTAGGAATTCTCGTGCATATCTTTGTTTGGCTTGTCCTAGGATGAATGTGTTGTTCCAGTCGATGTGGTGTCCTTACTCATCCATATGTAAGGATACTAGTGAGAGAGGATCATGTCTTTTTGTGGCTAGTAGGGTGAAAATTCTCGGGTGAAAAAGCAAACGCACTATTTACAGATACCAACACTTACTAACAAGTGGTGGTAGACCCTACCCCACAACTAGAGAACCAAATCACAGCCCTACTCAAAAAACTTCAGAAATCTGGACAAATAAATAAGACCGACTTCCAAAAAATGAAACCAGATGGATCCAACACACCACGCTTCTACAGATTACCCAAAATTCACAAACCAGGAGCCTCCCTCAGACCCATAGTCTCGCTGCCTGGAACACCAACTTACAGAATGGCCAAGGAACTAGACCAAAGACTAAAACACTTAGTAGAAGACTCACACCACTCCATCCAGTCCACCCAAGAATTCTTGAAGACCATCAAAGACACTAAGATAGAAGAGGATGAAATAATGGTCTCCTTTGATGTAACAGCCCTGTTTGCTTCAATCAACATTAACCTGGCCAAGGAAACACTGACTACACAATTAGAAGACCCAAAAACACACACACCAAACACCACTAACTTCATCAACAAGGAGAATATCATCAAGCTAGTGGACCTATGCCTTACCACCCACTTCACCTTCAACAATAAAACTGACAGACAAACCAATGGAACACCTATAGGATCTCCGATATTGGGGTTCTTAGCAGAGGCAGTAATGCAGAGACTTGAGCAAACAGCTCTGCCAACCATCCAACCCAAACTCTGGGTCCGTTACGTCGTCACTAAATGAAACAAATTAGAGGAAACCTTCAAGACCATTAATAATACCCTTACTGGCATAAAATTCACTAAAGAGGAGGAAAACAACAACAAACTGCCATTTCTAGATGTCACAGTTTATCAAAACACTGCAGCGTGGAACACATGACAGGGAATGATCCAATGAAGACTTTGGAATGCCAGAGCACCGGACAATAAAATGCTTGTTGTACTGCAAAAAACTTCAAGAAAGCCTGCTGTCACTGTCAAGGAGCACAGTGGAACCTGGCTTCAATTTGCCTCTTGGCTTCATGTAGAACTTGGAGTTCTCTTTTTATCACCCACCTCCTCACGCACCACCTTTCCCCACTGCTGGTAGAGTCAATGGCTCCAGAATTGCACTATTCAGTCACCCTATGTCCGACAAGGGACTGCCAAAATTGAAGGTGGCTCTCTTGGCAGCTTGACTCTACCAATGTAACCACATGCACTTGGATGCAGGAGGAAGATTATGAATCCGATATCAAGTCTATGACCCCTGTTGCCTACAGTCACTCTCTGGTTTGCATTTACTTTGGGAGCAGTATAATTTTCAACTTGAAGCAAGCCTTATGTCAATACTTCACAATTTCACTGAGATACTCATTAAATAATGGATTCCTGGAAGAGATTAACAGCACAGAACAGAGTCTATCAGCTGTCACCATGATAACCATTGTCTGTAAAATATGGCAGTAACACAGATCTCATAGTTCGACACTGTCATTTGAACCTCAGAATACGAGATTTATAGATTAAAAAATCACATCTCTGAAATCTTTTATAATAATTTGTGCAACACTGAGGTTTATGGGACTGGTTTTATTTGACATTAAATCTGTATTTAGATGGCTATAGCTGTCATTTTGATGGTGACAACTAATATCTCCTATCACATTGATGCTTGAGGATATCTGTATTGACGCAGAGGCTTCTGGGGCATAATTGATAACATTACAGGTTGCTGGAAAACAATAGTACATCATCTCAACAAATGTTGTGCAGTGATTTTGTTCCAGTTGCAAAAGATGTTTATTTTATGATCTCTCTGTCTCTATCTCTCTCTGTCTCCATATTCCTAGGAATTCCCTCATGACCTCCCTACCTCCCCCAATGGTACTTATTTATCCTGATTGCGAATTCTCCAATCACAGGTTGCTTCTCAATTGAAATGAACCTATCAAGAGCAAACATAGAGAGAACAAGCATGGGATTGGAGGAGCAGATCCTGAACCCCATTTCTTTCCATTCTGTTTACTGGGATGAATTTTCCCTGATTGTTGGTCCCACAATTGGATTTTCCCAGCAACCTGGGAATTTTGAGGCTAGATTCAGCTGTCATTCCCATGTATTTTAAGCTCCAAGCTTAGATTAATCTCATACTGCTACATCTACCTCGCTCCTACTCCTCCAAGTTTCTCTGTACATAGTCTAAATAATTGGAAAGTGCACACCAAGTTTGCTCAATCTGTCTTCATAGGACAATCCTGCCAATTGGATAGGTATATGAATAGGAAAGGTTTGGAGGGATATGGGCCAGGAGGAGGAAGGAGGCACTAGTTCTGTTTGGGACTACATTCGGCATGGACTGGTTAGACCAAAGGTTCTGTTTCTGTGCTGCATGACTCTATGACTATGACTAAGTCTAGTGAAGTTTTGTTGCACATCCTCCATAGCAATAATATCCTTCCTGAGCTAAGGAGATCAAAACTGTAGACAATACTCCAGGTGCAGTCTAACCAAGTTTCCATACAATTAAAACAAGATTTCACAACTCCATTACTTAAATCCTTTTGTAACTAAAGACTAACTTTCCATTACCTTTCTTAATAGCTTGCTGCAATTACATATTGACCTTCAGTGACTTATTGGTGAAGACATCTAGGTCCATTTTTATATCTACACTTTCCAACCTCCTATCATTTAAAAACTACTCTGCACATCAGTTCCTCCTACCCAAGTGGAGAATTTCATGTTTTTTCTCCATTATATTCCATCTACCTTGTTCTTACCCACTCACTGGGCAATTCAAAGTCACCCTACATCTTCCTCAAAACCCAAATTCCCGTTTAGCCTTCAATCATTGACAAATTTGGAATCACATTTGCTCTCCACACCCAGATGACTGATATACAGTATATTGTAAACAAATACTGATCATTGCACTACCAAAGCAGTCATAGCCTGTAAGCATAAGTATGACCCATTTATCCCTAATCTGTTAACTGCTCCTTATCCATTTCTTAATCCTGGCCAGCACATTGTAGTGGGTGGAACAGTGGCACAGTGGTTAGCACTACTGCCTCACAGTACCAGAGAGCTGGGTTTAGTTCCCTCCTCAGGTGATTGACTGTGTGGAGTTTATACATTCTTCCCGTGTCTGCGTGGGTTTCCTCCGGGTGCTCCAGTTTCCTCCCACAGTCCAAAAATGTGCAGGTTAGATGAATTGACCAAGCTAAATTGCCCGTAGTGTTAGGTGAAGTGGTAAATGTAGGGGAATGGGTCTGGGTGGGTTGCGCTTCAGCGGGTCAGTGTGGACTTGTTGGGCCAAAGGGCCTGTTTCCACACTGTAAGTAATCTAATCTAATTATCTTCTATCTAATGTGCTTTAACTTTATTAACCAACCTCCTGTGTGTGGCAATGTTGTCACTTTAAGAGGTTATTTTGTCATTTTTTGAAGAGAGGTTGTAAGGCAAAGGTGAAGAGACGTCTCTAAGTAAGTAACAATTTGTGAGGCCTTGGGTATTTATTTGAAGTTGGAACAGTGAAAACAGTCTAGGTGCGGCCAGCTCTCACAGACCAGGCTTTTGAGTTGATTTTTTTACTTTTTAGGTCTAGTTCTGAGTAGAAGCTTTTGGATTCTCAAAAGATTTGGAAGCTTCAGTGAATGTCTCTTGGCTGCTATTCTCCCTGAATTTTCTCTTGATGTTTTCTTCTGCATTTGAGAATCTGAGTGTGGATTTACGTTTTTGTCAAGGGGTGTGTTTATGGGTGGTACTATACTGGAACAGGTAATTAGTAATAGATGCTATATATATATCATTCAGTTAAGTTTTTCAATAGGCAAAAGTGAGGACCGCAGATGCTGGAAACCAAGTTTAGATCAGAGTGGTGCTGGAAAAGCATAGCAGGTCAGGTAGCATCCGAGGAGCAGGAACATCAACATTTTGGGCAAAAGCCTATAGTTTTCCAATAGTTAAGTTATTCTAAATTCTCCCTTCTTCGATTTGTATTTTAACTGTAGTGTATAAATAAATTGTTTTGCTTAACATCAAGTAGTTTGACCAGTCATATTGCACCTGGACATGGCACTTCACATCTATCTTTAAAATAAGAAAACGTTAAGGTGTACGCTACCTGTGTAAAATATTTTGAGGGGGTCTGGTCTGGCACATAACATGTGGGTGGAGGAACTTTGTCAAAAGCTTTCCGAAAATTCAAATATACTAGGACTATCAACTCTATTTTATTAATTTTGTTAGCAACATCCACAAAAACATTCCAAGTTCATCAAATATAAGTTCCCATTTGCAAAGCCCATGATGATTTGCAAAATCAGATCATGAATCTCCAAATGTTTATTTATCACATCCTTTATAACAGATTCTAGCAGTTTCCCCATTACTGATACAAAGCTGCCAGATCAGTCATTCCCTTGTTAAATGTAGGGTGACATTTGCTGACTTCCAACCTGCAGGAATCCTTCCAGAATCTATGAGATTTTGAATAATGATTACCGAGGATCGTCTATCTCTATAGTCACTTCCTTCAACACTCCGGTGAATAAAATATCAGGTCCTGGGGACCTATCAAATTTTAGTTCCGTTTTTAAAAAAAAAATTGGTTTAATTTGATTTATTATTGTCACACATTCGTAGGTACAGTGAAAGGTTTTGTTTTGCATTCAGTACAGGCAGATCATAATATACAAATGTTATAGGGGGTGCTGGAACAGAGCAAGGAATACAAATCTTTGGTTGCAAAGAAGGCTTACAAAAAGCAAAATCAGCATTAGATTTGAAATTTGGGAGGCCCATTCATCAGTCTAATAACAGCAGGGAAGAAGCTGTTCTTGAACCTGTTGGTGCATGTGTTTAAACTTTTATACCTTCAGCCTGATGCAAGAGATTGGAAGAGATTATAACCAGACGGAAGGGCTCTTTGATGATGCTGGCTGCCTTTCTGAGACAGCAAGAAGTATAGATGGAGTCAACTTTCTGTAGTTTCTTACGGTCCTGGGCAGAGTAGTTGCCTCACCAAGCAGTGATGCATCCAGGTAAAATTTATCCAGTGCAACCATTTTTACCAACACTAATTTCCTTCAACCTTTCATTCTCCTAAATCATTTGTATCTCTAATTCTGGGAAATTTCTTTAATCTTCATTTAGCTTTTCTAGATTAATTAGCTATTCTGCCATTTATCTATTCCCCATTTAAAATTCCATAAAGGGCCCACATTCATTTTATAAAGATATTTCCTTTTTATGCACCGGTGGCAGACTTTATAGTCCATTTTGGGATTTTTTGTTAGATTTAATTTATATTCTATTCTCCCTTTCCTCTGAGCTTTTTCTTTCTTCATTATTATATTCTAAAAACTTTCCAAAGCTTACTATTATTTCAAACACAGCACATTGAACAGTACAGCACAGGAGCAGGTCCTCTGGCCCATAGTGTTGTGCCAAATATGACACTAAATTAAACTAATCCCTTCTGCCTGCCCTTGGTCCATATCCACCCACACCCCCCCCCCCCTTCCTTGCACCTTCATTTGCTTATCTAAAAGTCCCTTAAACGCCCTAATATACCTGCCCCTATCACCACTCCTGGCAGCATGTTCCAGACTCCGACCACTCTCTGTGTAAAATACTTGTCCCTCACATCTCCTTTGAATTTCCCCCCTTCACCTTGAATGCATGCCCCCTAGGCAAGGTTTTCAGAGATTAAAAAATAGTCTTAAGCAATTCTAAATTCCTATTTGCCATGATTTATTGACATTTCTTAAGGTTTTGCACTTTGAAGGAATTTATAGTTGTTGTTAGCAGCCGAACAAGCAATGAATGGCCTTTAAAGAACTAGTCCTATCTTTTAATATCTTTTCAATCCACATCAGCTATTTCTTGTGTCATGCCTTCATAATGTCCCTTATTCAAATTTAACAACCTTGCTTCAGATTGAACTACCCCCCTCTAAAATAAAATATAAAATTCTATCATATTGTGTAAGTCATTCCGACATGTTATTTTCATACAAAGATTATCTATTAGTCCTTTTCCGTTACATAATATGAGATCTAAAACAGCTTATTGTAGTTGACTTCTCAGTAGACTGATCTAGAACACCAACCTTAATACAGTATGGAAACAGCCCCTCCACAACTTGGTTGCTCAATTACCATTGGCAATGATCTCTTCACTGTCAACGGGAGTGGTACCAGGGGACTGGAGAGTGGCGAATGTTGTGCCCCTGTTCAAAAAAGGGAATAGGGATAACCCCAGGAATTACAGGCCAGTTAGTCTTACTTCGGTGGTAGGCAAAGTAATGGAAAGGGTACTGAGGGATAGGATTTATGAGTATCTGGAAAGACATTGCTTGATTAGGGACAGCCAGCACGAATTTGTGAAGGGTAGGTCTTGCCTTACAAGTCTTATTGAATTCTTTGAGGAGGTGACCAAACATGTGGATGAGGGTAGAGCAGTGGATGTAGTATACATGGATTTTAGTAAGGCATTTGATAAGGTTCCCCATGGTAGGCTTGTGCTGAAAGTCAGGAGGCGTGGGATAGAGGGAAATTTGGCCAATTGAATAGAAAACTGGCTAACCGGTCGAAGTCAGAGAGTGGTGGTAGATGGCAAATATTCAGCCTGGAGCCCAGTTACAAGTGGAGTTCCGCAGGGATCAGTTCTGGGTCCCCTGCTGTTTGTAATTTTTATTAATGACTTAGATGAGGGAGTAGAAGGGTGGGTCAGTAAATTTG
>NC_057719.1:20649873-20664534 GCF_004010195.1 Chiloscyllium plagiosum
GAGAGTGCTAGGCTTTTTCTCGTTGGAACGGCGAAGGATGAGGGGTGACTTGATCGAGGTTTATAAGATGATCAGAGGAATAGATAGAGTAGACAGTCAGAAACTTTTTCCCGGCTTACAACAGAGTGTTACAAGGGGACATAAATTTAAGGTGAAGGGTGGAAGGTATAGGGGAGATGTCAGGGGTGGGTTCTTTACCCAGAGAGTGGTGGGGGCATGGAATGCGCTGCCTGTGGGAGTGGTAGAGTCAGAATCTTTGGTGACCTTTAAGCAGCAATTGGATAGGTACATGGATGGGTGCTTAAGCTAGGACAAATGTTCGGCACAACATCGTGGGCCGAAGGGCCTGTTCTGTGCTGTATTGTTCTATGTTGTATGTTCTATGTTCTAATTAATTTATCAGCCTTTATGCAGAATAAATTCACTCATATTCACTATGTTGTCCATGCTACATGTTATTCTCATCTCCCAGTTAATGCCATGACCATATTATCTTTACTATCTGATAGCTATCTTCTACCCCTTGCTGCTTCTTAAATTCACCCAACAGACTCACACACAGTCCTTCTGATCTGAGTTCCTTCCTCACCAGTGCACCAATCCTATTCCTTACTATCATCAGCTTTTTTCCCTACTTCCTGTTACCAGCTCTATTTCCTTCCAATCTGAGTATCCCACGATTCCCATCCCCCTCGCAAGTTTAAATCCACCCAACAGCACTAGCAAATTTTCTCCTCAGTAATCAGTCCCAGTTCTGTTATCCTCCAAGCTTGTACAAGTCCCATCTGTCCCAGACTGATCCAATGCCTCAGAAATATGATGTCCGCCCTGTTACATTAGTTCTCCAGCTATGTTTTCAATCGATCATTCCCTTTCTCTTCATGCTTAGTGGCACGTGGCACTCGGAGTAATACAAGGGTTATTGCTCTTGATTTCCTGCTTTTTAATTTTTTTCCTAATCCCTCAAAATCTGCCTTCAGAACTTCATCCCTCTTCCCCCGTTGTCATTGGTATGAATGCAGGCCACAATTTCTGGCAATCACCCTCCCTTCAGAAGGATATTCTGCAGTGTTCTGAATAGTTATCATTGTTGAAAGACAGCCTGAGACTGTAAAAGGCACCATGAGGATGTAATGGCTTAATAATATTATTGCTTGACTATTAATCCAGAGATTCCAGGAACCCAGGTTTGAATCATGCCATGGCAGATGGTCAAATTTGAATTCAGTAAATATCTGGAATTAGGAGTCTAAGGATGACCATTAACCATTAACAACTACAAAAACAGAAGTAGCTGAAAAAGCTCAGCAGGTCTAGCAGCATCTGTGAAATCAAAATTCACATCATCGGACCGGAAATGTTAACTCTGATTTCTCTCCACAGATGCTGCCAGACCTGCTGGATTTTTCCAGCTACTTATGTTTTTGTTTCTGATTTGCAACATCCACAGTTCTTTCATTTTTTTAAATTTAATGTTTAACTGACTGCCATATAGATCATGTACATAGATCCCTGAAAGTTGCCACCCAGGTTGATAGGGTTGTTAAGAAGGCAAATGATGTGTTAGCTTCTATTTGTAGAGGACTGAGTTTTGGAGCCACAAGGTCACATTGCAGCTGTACAAAACTATGGTGTGGCCGCTCTTGGAGTATTGCATACAGTTCTGGTCACCGCATTACAGGAAGGTCGTGGAAGCTTTGGAAAAGGTAGAAAAGATATTTACTAGGATGTTGCCTAATATGGAGGGAAGGTCTTATGAGGAAAGGCTGAGGGAGTTGAGGCTGTTTTCATTAGAGAGACAAAGGTTGAGAGGTGACTTAATTCAGACATATAAAATAATCAGAGGGTTAGATAGGGCAGACAGTGAGAGCCTTTTTCAAGAGATGGTGATGGTTAGCATGCAGGGATATAGCTTTAAACTGAGGAGTGATAGATATAGGACAGATGCCAGAGGTAGTTTCTTTACTCAGAGAGTAGTAGGGGTGTGGAACACACTGTCTGCAACAGTGGTAGGCTCGCCAACTTTAAGGACATTTAAATGGTCATTGGATAAACATATGGATGAAAATGTGATAGTGTAGGTTAGATTGGCTTCAGATTGGTTCCACAGGTTGTCAAAACATTGAGGGCCGAAGGGTCTGTACTGCGCTGTATTGTTCTATGTTTTACATCTGTTCTCGGCATGACTACATTGAAGAAATTCTGCTCCTCTCTCTGACAGGATTTCTGTTATTAAGGAGGAAGCGTCACCAGGCCTGAAATGTTAACTTCGATTTCTCTTCAGGGATGCTGCCAGACCTGCTGAGCTTAATCAGCAACTTCTGCTTTTGTTTCTGATGTACAACATCCGCAATTCCTTTGGTTCTTTTTACCACAAAACCATTGTTGTCTGTCAGGAAAAGCCCATCTGGTTCACTAATATCCTTTAGAAAAGAGACTTCCGCCTTTCCCTGGTGTGTCCTACATGTGAGTCCAGACCCACAGCAATGTGGTTGATGCTTAACTGCCCTCTGCGCAATTAGGGCTGAGTAGTAAATGATGGCCTAGCCAGTGACACCCAAATCCTGTGAATGAATTTTTAAAAAGTCAATGCAAGCTCTCTTCCTTCATTAGGACTTTATTCAGAAATCCATTTATCTTGAAACGCTATTTGCAAAAGAGTATTTCTGTTGAGTTTACAGTCACTGGTTCCTGAGGAAGGGCTGATGCCCGAAACATTGATTCTCCTGCTCCTCGGATGCTGCCTGACCTGCTGTGATTTTCCAGCACTACACTCTCGACTCTGATCTCCAGCATCTGCAGTCCTCACTTTCTCCTGAGTTTACAATCATCAAGTTTGATTAAGATCATAAGAATGCTTGGGAAAAGAAGAGGTCTGTTAGCTCTTTGCAACTATTCCTTCTGTAGACCAGATATATTATAACGGGCTATACAGATCCACATTATTTCCAAGAAATTATCTTGCTAAAATTTCTTTCTCCATCTCACTCCTATCATTAAAGCCAACATTCCTCATTCAAGCTTAGATTGAAATGCTCAAAATATTTCAACCTTATCCTCCGTATGGCCATTGTTTCACATTGTGCCTTTCACTGTTTATTTGCCAATGATCATTAATAATATTGTTAACCAGGCGTTCGCTTTTCTTCCAATGTTCTCCACTCCACACACACACCACTTTCCTGTCTCATCCCTTTCAGAAAGGATTGATTCTGACAAGGCGACAGTCTCTGGAGTGCTAGTAATATACTAGTACTTTGATAAATTAAGTCTGCGTTCGCTTTTGGATTAAACAATAAGAGTTTGAATCATGGATAGGGCAGAGGTTATCATAGTTGAGCCCAACGTATTGTTGACTAGGAGAAACTGAGGACTGCAGATGCTGGAGATCAGTGTCAAAAAGTATGATGCTGGAAAAGCACAGCCAGACAGTCAGCATCTGAGAAGGAGGAGAGTTGATGTCTCAAGCATGAGCTCTTCATCATCCTGGATAATGAAGAGCTTATTCTGGAAATATCGACTTTCCTGCTCCTCAGATGCTGCCTGATCAACTGTGCTTTCCCAGTACCACATTTTCTGACCTCAATTTATTGTCACCTATAATAAATTCATATTTTTGAAAAATGCTGTTGGCAAATATTAAGGGAACTGAAAGTAATTCTCAAGACCATCAGCTGAAGTTGCTATCTTACTTCTGACAGAAGAGTGCTCAATGTGAATTAGATTTTCTTGAACACCTCTTTACTCCTATAAGGCAGCTTGGTGACAGTCAACATAAACAGATCAAGGCTCCAATGTATTCTGAACAGTATTTTCATTCTCTGATTTAGCATTACCTCGCTTCAAAATTCAGAGTTGAATGCAATCATACTTTACTGCAGAATACGTGGCATGACATTTTGTATAATAGAAAAATATTGCATCATTAAATTATGCTGTAAAGGGTTCAGACTGATTTCCAAATTGATTTACAATTTTGAAAAGTTTCTCACAGATGAAGAAACATGTAGGTCATAATGACAGTGCATTGTGCTCTCTTAGAAAGTTGTCTTTTTTGATGCTTGCTTGAATTTAATAATTCATTTGGATGCATAGTCTGTAGATTTAGACTATACATAGTCTGTAATCATCAAAATTCTAGGACAATGGTTTTGGCAGATGTGGTATTTCAACCATTGTGATATCAGGTAGTATTGACAATGCCAGAACCTGCAGCATCAGTTGACATATGGATACTTTGTTGTGACCATCAGTATTTTTCTTTTATTTTTTTTCTACATTTTGTTTGGAACTATGAGCTGCAATTGTGAATTAATCTTTGAACTTTGAACAACAGCTTACTTTAAAAAAGAGAGAACAAAAGGTAGATGCTTGCTGTTGGGAACTGGCCTGGGTAGATAATGCACGTTAATTACTGCTCCAAGTACACTAAAATGATACAATTAAGATGTTGCTGTGCCCACGGATTGGTAGCTGTTTGGATGCTGAATTGGTCAATCTAGGCAGGGCCAGTGTTAGCCAGGTAACCACAGAGATTGTTGAAAATAAAAAGCATAAACTAGCTCTGACTGGATCTCGTCCAGGAGGCAGTTTTTGTTTGCAAGCTTCTGGACTGGATGTTTTTTTCTGTAAATTTTGTCCTTTATGATTATTCTTCAGTTATTGACTTGTTGAAAGTTCTGAGTAAAGAATCGCAGTCTGTAAGAAACAATTAAAAGTCTCCGGAGTACAGTGCATCAGCCACCAGTTTTTTTCTGGATTTGGATACCTCTAGGTTCCTCTTTAGGATGGATGGTCAAAAGTATAGGCTTTGGTATTGACGAACCTCCTTGGTTGCTGCATATAACAGTTCTATTGTAATTCTGCCATAAGGGTAATCTGTGACTGAAAAGCTAAAATTAGCATTTTCCTGTGAGGTGAATTGAATCACCAAATAGGAAAATATAATCATATTTTAGACTCATTAAACATAGCTTGAAATTTTGGACTAAAAATTATTCATATTAATTTAAAAGGACAATAGGCAAAAATATTCCAGAGCAGATTGTCATCTTGCTGGATGAAAAACTGTTGCACAATATACAGTCTACTGGCCTAAAGAAGCTCACCCACTTTTTACCTCTCTTAATTGGTTGACAGAACGTCAGAGCTGAAAATTTGTTGCTGGGGAAGTGCAGCAGGTTAGGCAGCATCCAGGGAACAGGAGAATCGACGTTTCGGGCATAAGCCCTTCTTCAGGGTTTATGCCCGAAATGTCGATTCTCCTGTTCCCTGGATGCTGCCTGACCTGCTGCGCTTCGCCAGCAACACATTTTCAGCTCTGATCTCCAGCATCTGCAGACCTCACTTTTTCCTGACAGAACGTCAGCCTGGCTCTTTGAAAATTGCCACAAATCTCTTCATGGCTTTAAATGTCCTCATCTCTGTGACCTCCTCCAGGTTACCAGATATTCTGAATGCTCTGTGCTCCTCCAATTCTGACTTTTTTGTATCCCTGTTTGTCATTGCTTCACCTTTGCGTTAACCTTTAGGTGCCTGTAGGCCACAAGTTCTGGAATTCTTGGGAACATAGGAATTAGGAGCAGTGGTTGGCAATTCAGCCCTACAGGTCCATTCCAACATTTAACATGATCAATACTGATCTTATCCTGGTCTCAAATCCACTTTCCCATCAGCTCACCCTACACCTTTACCCTACTTTTCATCAGTCTATTGCTTTCTTGAATCTGTTGACTAACTTTGCCTCTGCTGCACTCAGGGGCACTGATTTCCAATGATTCACAACTCTCTGCAAGAAGTAATTTCTCCTTATCCCAGTTTTGAATCTACCTTCTCTCACTCTATATCTATGACCTCTTGTTTGAAACTGTCCCACAAGGGGGAGCAACTGTTAAATGTCCAACTTATCAATCCCCCTTTAGAATTTTCTATACCTCAAACAGATCCTCCCTCATTCTTCGGAACTTCAGTGAGTAGAAGTCCAACCTATTCAACCGTTCCTCATATGACAGCCCTTTCATCCCTGGAATCAACCTGGTGAACCTCCTTTGAACTTCTTCCAGTGCCACCATACACTTCCTCAAGTAAGGCGACCAGAAGTGAACACAGTATTCCATGTGTGGGTTCACCAATGCCTGATATATTTGTAAGAACACTTTATTACTTCTATAATCCAACCCATTTGTAATTAATGCCAGGATTCCATTTATATTTTTCATATTATATGCTGCACCTGCATGCCTACTTTCTACGATTCATGTATAAGGACACCACAAGGACAATTCCTTCCCCAGACAACCTCATTTCTCCAGTACATTTCTCTGCTGCTTAGAATTTACTTCTTTGACCAGATTTTCAGATACCTGCTCCAATATCTCTTTATAATCAACGGTATTACTTATTTTTTTGTTAGTCTCCATCGCTGTGATATTCCTTGGAATGTTCCACTAAAGACACTATATAAATGCATATTATTGCTGTTATTACATTCTCTCTCACCCTGTATTCAGTCCACCAAGAAATTCAAGTAGCTGTAGTTGTAAAAACAGAAGAATGCGACCCACAGCCCAGCAAGTCTTTCCTTTCTGCTCAGACCCACGCACATTCCTTTTCCCCTGAAATAGAGAATTGATTCAGTCTTGCTTCATCATACTTGACACAAAATAACATTTTGATGCCAATACTATTACAGTTAAACTAGGTCTGAGGGAAGTAAACAATCAAGGTAGCAATATACAGTCACATAAAATGTCAGTTAGCAATCTCGCAAGGTTACTGAACCAAGGCATAATACTGAGATGGGTGAGCCAAAATAACAAATCATGTTTGATTTCACTATAAAGGCATTGAGCTAGATGAATATAATTCATGGAGAGAACAAAATTAAGTTAAGCAATGTTTGGATGTTTGTTTTTTTCTTAATCCCCTCTCTTTGTCCTATTATTTTGTAGAAGCAAGCATGGAGCAATATGATGTCTTCAAGAATCTTGGGACTGGGCCAAAACAACTGTGTTTCTTTTAATGAGGTGATGCCACAAATGTCATACTCATTCAGCAGGAGGAACAAACTGGCAGAAAGTGGAGTGGCAATTGGAGGATTAGAGGATCTGACATTAAAAATCAAATAATTGTTCTCTTCCAGAGGTACTTAGTTGCTCTTTTGTTGCTTTTTATAATGTTTTATGGTGAACTGGAGGAAGGCTGCAAGTGACTGTCTTTGTCAGTCTAATCTGTAATTCTGGGTGACAGTAAATGGCCACATGATGTACAGAGATCTTGGCGTTCAAGTCCATACATCCCTGAAAGTGGCCACACAAGCAGATAAGATGGTAAAGAAGGCATATAGCAAGCTTGCCTTTATTGGTTGGGGAACTGAGTTCAATAGTCATGATGCTATATTGCAGACTTTGGTTAGACCACACTTAAAGTGTTGTGTTCAATTCTGGTCGGCACAATACAAGAAGGAGTGGAAGGTTTGGAGATGGTGCAGAAGAGGTTTACCAGGATGCTGCCTGATTTAGAATGTATTAGCTATAAGGAGAGGCTAGAAAAACTCAAGCTGTTTTCTCTGGAGTGGTAGAAGCTAAGGGGAGACTTGATAAAAGTAAACAAAATTATGAGGTGCATAGTTAGGGTTGATGGTCAGAATCTTTTTCCTAGAGATGAAATGTCTAAACCTAGGGGGCATGCATTTAAGGCAAGAGAGGGAAAGTTCAAAGGAGGTGTTAGGGGCAGGTTTTTCACATAGAGAATGATGGGAGTCTGGAATACGCTACCAGGGTGATGGTGGAGGCAGATACGATAGGGGCATTTCAGACACTTATAGATAAGCCCATGTATATGTAAGGAGTGAGAGGGTGTGCATGGTCTAGGGGCAGACTGAAGGGATTAGTTTAGTTTAGTGTCATGTTCGGCACAACATTATGGGCCAAAGGGCTGTTCCTGTGCTGTGTAGTTTTATGTTCTATGTCCTGTGTTCTATGACAGTGCTGCCTTGTTGAATTTTTTCAACTGTATGCAAAGGGTCAATTTGGAACCAAACCACTTGCTGCTATCTGTTATTGGGCTTGCCAATATCTTCTCTCTGCTCTAATGATTTTGAGTAAATTACCCATCTCCAAATTAAGATTAGGAAAATAGAATAAAGTAGATTATAAGAAAAAAATCAGTAGATAAAGAGTTGAAGTCTCTCCAAGGCACTGAGGGAGTGCTGCATTTCCTTTAAACAATATATTATAACAATCTCTAGTTGCATATTCCAATGAATATAAAAGATAACCAATCTGCTATTCATAAAGAAAAGCAGACTTTTCCTGTTGTCTGAGTGCAAAACTCAAACAACAGATTAAATGGTCATATATCTTGTTAGTATTTATGCAACTTTAAACACATGACATTGAAACAGTTTAAAAGTAATAAATTAGCCTGGAAGTGCTCAAGGACATCCTAAGAACAAGAAAGGCATAATTTATTGACTAGTTTTCTTTAATATATTTCTGATCACTGTCATTTGTCAGGATTCCAAGCATAATGTCATGCATAGAAATCAAAAATCTGAAGATCAGGACAATTCCTTACTTTGCAAACCCAACCCAGGAAAGACTGATCCTGAACTACAGATTTGGTTTTGTGGGGATGTGGGAGTCACAATGAGCAACATCAATAGCAGGGAAGAGATTGCTGTGCGCAGAGCCTCAGTGCACTGATACTTTGTTGAAATAATGAAAAATAATAGATCAAGAACAAACCTCCAGCCCCTTCACCCCCATGCACTCCACATGCTAAACATTGCACTCATATACCTCTACATCCACCTCCTTATATTCCATGTCATTGAACCTCTACTTACCCCCAGAGCCTTTTACACTCTCCATGTCAACATAGTGCAAACTTCCTCTATATTTTCTATGGACAGACCTCATGACTTATGCTGAAATTTAATAAGGTTCTGAAATGATTATTGTTATAAGACCAGACAAAATAGAAACAGGAGTAAGACCATTTGGTCTCTTTAACCTTTTCCACCATTCCATAGCATCATGGCTGACCCAACACTTCACACATACACTTTCCTGCCCTTTCCCAATAACCCTTGATTTGAATTCAATGTTTCTAAGCAAAATATTTTCACTGTCAAAAAGTGTGGCACTAGAAAAGCACAGCAGGTCAGGCAGCATTCGAGGAACAGGAGAGTCAATGTTTCAAGCATAAGCTCTTCATCAGGAATGTTGGTGTTCATTGTTAATGCCCCTATTCGCTATATTTAATTTCAATGAATCCCTTCAACGAACAAGCATTGGAAGTCATAGTCCCACTTCAAAGCACTTATAAGTCACCGACATTTTCTTTAAACACACCTTTATGAACATATCTTTTTGTGAACTGTTTAATCGCAAGTATCTGAACTGGCTCAACCACTTAACAGTTGTCTTTGAAATATGTGCTTAGTTCTTTTTGACGTATCTGTCAAAGCATGTATTTCAGAGACAACTGTTAAGTGGTCCTGAAAACTCCTTCTGTAGTTGCCTTTGCCAATTGCAATGAGTTCATGCTCTGATGCACATTCACGCCTACCTGTAACAAACCCAAAAGGCACTTTAATTCTCCAGAGGGCACCTGAGCTCCCAAGAGTGTTTTGGAAATATATTGTAAAAGATATCCTATGTCTCTTTTGTGTACCTCACTCCAAAAAACTCTGGCAGTTTTGCATCTTCTCGCACCAGATCTAAGGTGCACAAGTCATGTTTTGGATTTCCCACGACTGAAAATCATATCAGCTTTAACATGTGCAGTTGCCTCGATGAACCACACACATTCAAATTAGAACCTGCCCTTATAACCCCCGGTGAAAATTATAGGTACCATTTTAAGGGGCAGGATTCCATTATCATTTTCAGCACGATTGAGAATTTCTCTTTCTTTGTGAAACTTCAGGCCCATCTATTTATTGATTGAAGAGAGCTAGCAACAATCATTTTCACAAGTAGAGATTTTAAGGAGAAATAACAGATTCGGTCAGAGGCATTATATTCAGCTTTACTTTTTAACTGTCTCCTTATTTGCAAATAGACCATTTTAAATTGATCTCCTGATGAGAGCTGCAAGAAGCTGTCATGACCATGTGTTCAGCAGATGTAAACCCTTCAGTAATGAGTTACTTGGTTGAACCACTATAAGTAATTATAGAGACAAATGGAAAAGGGATGACAGATGGAGTCTTCCTTCGTTGATAATTCAAGAATAATGAGAGAAGAAAACTATAAAACAGATTTCTCTGGCATTACTTCATTTACTTAATTAATCACCTAATATGACAAGAGAAAAACAAGCATGGAAAATCCATCTAGCCAAATAAATAATTGTGCATTACTGTATGAAAGTACTTACTGAAATTAATAACACTTGCCATTTTACTCAGGAGCTGACAGTAACAGGATGTCAAAGTAGTGCATAATTTTTGAAACATAAGGGGACTCTTCGAAGCAACCTTTCTTAGACTTTTCATTACATCCCAATGGTGCCACCTCTGGCTCAGTTGGTAGAAAACTTGCCTCGGTCATAATATTAAGAGGTTACATTCTAGTGGCTTGAGCACAAATATTCAAGCTTAGCATTTCTATTCTAGGAGCTCTGCATAAAGGAGGTGTAATCTCTCAGATAAGCTTCTGAAGAAGGGTCACTGGACTCGAAACGTTAACTTTGCTTTCTCTCCACTGATGCTGCTAAACTTGCTGAATTTCTCCAGCAATTTCTAGTTTTGTTTTAGGTTCAGACTCTTTATGGCCTTTTTAAAAATCATTTGGGGACTGTAGTATTCCCAGGATTTCCTTGTCCATTCCTGCTTGCCCTTGAGAATATAATGGCAAGTTTTCTTCTTGGAACTTCCATTTACATACACATACAATGTTCTTAAGGAGGGAGTTTCAGGATTTTGATCAAATAACAGTAAAGGGTAACCAATATATTTCCAATCAATGTTATGTTTTTATTACTTCTTTAGATGTTGGAATAATTGGCTAGATCAACACTTATTAACCATCCTTAATTATCTGGCTATTGCTGCTTTCCCTTAACAATATCCAAAAAGGTATATAGGCTTGAAAGGGGAATGGTCAAATGAAACATCTGCATTTCCTGCTCACAATTACCTGTCTTCCTGGTAGTGAATCAACTCTTCTCTGTCTATGTAGTCCTGACTGGTGATAACCACCTCACTAAACGTGCTATTCTTGACATGCTCTGCCTCATGGATGCCTCATGGGGAGTCCATCCAGAGGTCGAGACACCCTTTGTGGCAAATCAGGAGTTGTAGCTGAACACACCTCCTGCATACATAGTCACCGTGGACACTGGAATGTCCCTGATTCCCACATATTGCAGGAGGAGCATGCTAAGAAGCCAAGTTCTCCTGCCATGTCAAACATTATCAACTACAGACAACAGATTACACAACTTACCCACTAGTCACCAAGATCAGGTTTCTCAATTCCTCACAGACTACAACTACTAAAGGGAAGTACATTATCTCTCTCAAGGACTGCTAACTCAGTCTACAAACTTGGTTCCTGAGCAGCTATGAATATGATCCCTTTCTCAGTTATGCTGACTGAGCTGACTTCTTCCAGAATGCTCCTTGGGCACTTTTTACAACCTCCTCTGTTGGATGCTCTTCCACCTGATGAGTGCTGGGTTCACTGCAATCCTCTTCTCAGTCGTGGCTGAACTGACTTCTCCTCAAATCCACCTCTCACCTGTATCCTCTATTGGACTAGATGGTGAATGGTCTGAAGTTCAGGGGTAATTGGGAAGGTCTAAGCATTGTCAAGGCAAAGGTGTTCAGTGGAGTGATTGTGGGGTAGTCAGATGTATAGTTACCTAAATAGTAGATTAGATTAGATTAGATTCCCTACAGTATGGAAACAGGCCCTTTGGCCCACAAGTCCACATCGACCCTCTGAAGAGTAACTCACCCAGACTCATTCCCCTAGCCTATATTTAACCCTGATTAATGCACCCATTGCTATGGGCAATTTCTCATTGCCAATTCACCTGACCTGTACATCTTTGGATTTTGGGAGGAAACTGGAGCACTCGGAGGAAACCCACGCAGGCACAGGGAGACTGTGCAAACTCAATGCAGACCACCCCTGAGGTAGGAATCGAACCCAGGTCCCTGACACTGTGAGGCAGCAGTGCTAACCACTGAACCACTATGCCACGCCACAGATGAGGTAGATGAGGAGTCTGCTATCTAATATTTCATGGGTAATGAGGTAAGAAAGTTGGGAATGTCCGAAGTCTTTGTAGTGATTGGAACGAGGTTGGCCAGATGGTTCTCATTGAGCATGAATTCCCTGATCAGAGCTGTTAACCTGAGTCAGTCAGGGACTCCTGGCTGGAAGATATAGACAGGAGTCTCAGTGATACTTCTCATTCTAGGGACTGCTTCTGAGTTAGCTGCTCAAAGTCCATGCACTGTGTGTTTGTAAATAAAGGGTGTCCTGGTGACAGGATACCGGCCTCCATGAGGTTATTTCAGGTTTCAACCTCTAACCTAGCTTTGGAGACATTTTGGACGGGTTGGCTAAAGATGATAGGTTGAGTAGGTTTTGCCCTTACTTATTGGAGTTTAGAAGAGTGAGAGATGATCACTTTTGAAATATAAGATTCTGGGGGCTTGACAGAGTAGATGCTGAGAGGATGCTTCCCCTTCTGATTAAATCTGGATTTTGTTTAAATTTATTAATGAGATGGGGGATCAATGTCTCCACCACTTGTCTATTGGTAATTGCCCTTGAGAAGTTGGGATCATTATGAAGGGATTTTCCAGAAGATCAACATGTGACTGTAAAAGAATTGTAATATGTTATGAAGTCATCATGGTCTGTGCTTAGGAAGGAAACTTGGAGGCAGTGGGATTTCCACACATCTGCAGTCCCTTTCCTCTTAGATGGCAGACCTCATATGTTTACATACTGCTGTTGAAGGAGGTTTGGTGAGTTAATGGAACACATTTTGTAGATGGTACACACTGTTGATACTGTACATCTGTCTTGAAGAGATTGAATGTTGAAGACAGTGAATGGAATGTCAATCAGTGAGTGGGATGGTGTCTAGCTTCTTGAATGTTGTTGAAATAAAATGCATCCAGTCAAGTGGCAAGTATTCCATTATACTCATAACTTGTGCCGTATAAATGGTGGACAGATAGCAGTCATGTTACTTTCTGCAGGACTCCAAGCCTCTGAACTGCTTTTTCATGCAGAGTATATTACTGTTAGTTCAGTTCATTTCTGGCCAATGTTAACTTCCAGACTGTTGACAGTGTGGGATTCAGCAATGGTAATGACACTGAGGTCAAAGAGCAATTATTAGGTTTTTTTGCAGGAAATGGTCATTGCCTGACACTTTTGCAGCAAAAATGGTGCTTGCCCAAGCTTGGCTGTTGTCCCAGTTTTGCTGCATATGGACACTGGTTGGTTCAGCACCTGAGGAGTTGTGAATGGTATTGAACAATGATTGATCATCATCAAATGTCTGCATTTTTGACTGTGCTAAGGGGGTACGGTTATTGATAAAGTATCTGAAAATTGTTGGACCTATAACTAGTGGAGTGCCACAGGAATCAATGCTGGGGTCACAATTTTTTTACAACAGATATTAATAATTTAGTTGATAGCAGTGAATGTACTATCACAAAGATTTTTGATGACACATCAATAGCTGGGAAGGCAAGTCGTGAAGATGATGCAAGGATTCTACAGAGGGCTGCAGACAGGTTAAGTGAGTGGGCAAAAACTTGACAGATGCAATATTATCCGGGAAAATGTGAGTTTATACACTTTGGCAGGAAGAGTGAAGAGCTGATTTTTTTTTAATGAGGGAATACTGCAGACAGCTGCAGCATTAAAAGAGATGCTCTGGTGCATAAACAACAAAACCTATCATCCAGTTCTGAGGAAGAAATCACTTGAACCAAATGTTCTGGTTTTAATTGCCACACTCCTAGTCCTATTTTTTCTGTTTTAGTGTTCGTATTGAAACGTTCTTGCAAATAGAATAAAAGTGCTAAAGCTTTAAGATGTTCCGTCACTTCACAGACCTAAGGATGGATTACTCCCAGTGCTATGAGCTAGTGAGGGCAGGAATAAGAGGATAGAGCAGATGAATGCATGGCTGAGGAGCTGGTGTATGGAAGAAAGATTCACACTTTTGGACCATTAGAATCTCTTTTGGAGTTGAAGTGACCTGTACAAGAAGGACGGATTGCATCTAAATTGGAAGGGGACTAATATACTGGCAGAGAAATTTGCTACAGCTGCTCAGGAGGATTTAAACTAGTAAGGTGGGGGGTGGGACCCAGGGAGATAGTGAGGAAAGAGATCAATCTGAGACTGGTACAGTTGAGAACAGAAACAAGTCTAACAGTCAGAGCAAGCAGGGACAAGGTAGGACTAATAAATTAACTGCATTTATTTCAATGCAAGGGGCCTAATAGGGAAGGCAGATGAACTCAGGGCATGGTTAAGAACATGGGACTGGGATATCATAGCAATTACAGAAACATGGCTCAGGGATGGGCAGAACTGGCAGCTTAATATTCCAGGATACAAATGCTACAGGAAGGATAGAAAGGGAGGCAAGAGAGGAGGGGGAGTGGCA
>NC_057719.1:20665114-20673104 GCF_004010195.1 Chiloscyllium plagiosum
AGGAAAGGCTAGTAGGTATAGGGAATGCTGGATGACTAAAGAAATTGAGGATTTGGTTCAGAAAAAGAAGGAAGCATATGTAAGGTATAGGCAGGATAGATCGAGTGAATCCTTAAAAGAGTATAAAGGAAGTAGGAGTATACTTAAGAGGGGAATCAGGAGGGCAAAAAGGGGACATGAAATAGCTTTGGCACATAGAATTAAGGAGACTCCAAAGAGTTTTTACAAATACATTAAGGACAAAAGGATAACTCGGGAGAGAATAGGGCCCCTCAAAGATCAGCAAGGCGGCCTTTGCGTGGAGCCACAGAAAATGGGAGAGATACTAAACGAGTATATTGCATTAGTATATACTGTGGAAAAGGATATGGAGATATAGAAAATAGCGAAATAGATGGTGACACCTTGTAAAATGTCCAGAGGGTGGTACATGTATAGAATGAGCTGCTAGAGGAAGTGGTGGAGGTTGGTACAATTGCAACATTTAAGAAGCATTTGGATGGGTATATGAATAGGAAGGGTTTGGAGGGATAGGGGCCGGGTGCTGGCAGGTGGGACTAGATTGGGTTGGGATATCTGGTTGGCATGGATGAGTTGGACCAAAGGGTCTGTTTCCATGCTGTACATCTCTATGACTCTATGTACATAAATTATAACAACACTATTTTTTCAAAGGGGAAAGAACCTTTTGTCAAAAAAGTATCACTGTTATTCTTGTCCAATGTGAATGAGAATTAAACTTAAATATCACTTTTATTGCTTGATGTTTTCAATTCGATTACACTGTTTGATAAGCCTTGTAGAATATTGTTAAACTGTGCTATGAATAATTTTTGTGTGGAATGGAGTGATGTTGGTAATAAATGTTTAGCTGATTTGATATATTAGGTTATTGAATGACAGTGCCAGAATAGAAAACACAAGAAAACAACTGTATTAAACCGTCAGGTAAGCAACCCTTAAGAGACTCACACATGAAGGAAAATTATTCATTGTATGTTGGTCTCATGTGTATGTTGTTCATTTAAAACAAAAATCCATCCAACTTTTGATATGCAAATATTGATATTTGCGTCTAGTGACTTGAGCCTTTAATCTACCTCGAAATGAGAGAACAGAAAACATTTGTACTGTGCAGCTATCACAGTTTGATTTCTCAGAGTATAAGCTGTTAATGATTATAGTGCAAGCTTTCAAAGTAGGAAGGTGTTATCACTTCTGACCCACTTTCTTGAGTGTAGCTTAGGTGGTATTAACTAAAAGTTAAACAACATATGCTGTGGATTCTGTGCAACTTGTGCTTTACTCTTGTTAAGCTTTCCTTTAGAACATGTATTGTTCTATTGTTGCAAAAGCATTGTTAAGATTCCAACAAAAACAGGCATAACTCCCTGTTCTTCTATAAAACACTTAGATGCGGTATTTTCCATCAATTCAAGCATGCTTCAGTTTGATGTCTTAACACTTCCTTAGAATTCTACTGGAGAATCAGCCACAATTGTTCTGCTTAAGCCCTGCAGTGGAATTTAAAGCTGGACTCTTGGTCATTCAGAGGCATGGTTAGCATATGTAGAAGAGAAATAAAGAATATTTTTGAACTTGTATGGCAGAGTTAGAGGACTGATTAAACATCCGCTACTGACTGTTGTAAAAAAAAATCTGATTCACCAATGCGCTTCAGTGAAGGAAATCTGCTGTCCTTACCTAATCTAGCCTACAAGTGATTATAGGCTCACATCAAGATCATGGACTTTTAATCATCCCCTAATATGGCCGAGCAAACTAATCATTCTATATAAACAAATCAAGTCAAGGTATGAGATTGGACAGATCACCTGTCTTGGTCTAGGCACTGGAAATGACATTACAAACAAGCCTTTCGATCCTACAAAGTTCTCCTTACAAGCAATTGTGGGCTTATGCCAAAATTGAGATAGCTGTAATTAAGTAATTAAGCTGTAACAATTAAGTAACAACCTCATATTATCTGTAAGACATGATGTTGTGAGGGGGGCGTTGTCTCAGACACCAACTGGTACATTATCACAATTCTCTGAGGCAAAAACAAAGGGAATGGGATTTAGAAAATACAATCAAACTGATGGTGGTTAACAGGCAACCATAAGTGAAGGTGTGGAGGGATACAGAGGAACGCACAACCAGAGAATCAGAAAAATTTGAAATGTCTAAGACTGGAAATCATTCCTATGAAAATATGGAGTAAACATAATAATGAGGGTTTTTGTGAATGTTAAATATAACACTTTATTCAATGCCCATGTCATAGAGATGTACAGCATGGAAACAGACCCTTCGGTCCAACCCGTCCATGCCGACCAGATATCCCAACCCAATCTAGTCCCACCTGCCAGCACCCGAAGCATAGTAGACATCTTTCAGCACAGCCAAACTTAGAGATATGGAGGCACAAAACTGTAAGATAAAACAAAGAACATAGAACATTACAGAGCAGTACAGACCTTTCAGCCCTCGATGTTGCGCCGACCTGTGAAACCAGTCTGAAGCCTATCTAATCTACATTAATATATTTTCCTCCATTTGTCTATCAAATGATACTTAAATGCCCTTAACGTTGGTGAGTCTACTATTGATGCAGGCAGGCTGTTCCACGCCCCTACTCCTCTGAGTATCGAAGCTACCTCTGACATCTGTCCTACATCTATCACTCCTCCATTTAAAACTATGTCCCCTCGTGCTAGCCATCACTATCAGAGGAAAAAGGCTCTCACTGTCCACCCTCTCTAACCCTCTGAATAGATAAGCTGTCCTTCCCATAGGATGGAGGTTTTCAAGACTTTGGGGAATATTTTTAAGGGAGTGGAGAAAGATTTAAAAAAGAGATGAGGGGCATTTGTTTTACAGTGGTTCATGTTTGGAGTGAACTTCCAGAGGAAGTGGTGGGCGCAGGTACAGTTACAACATTTAAAAGACATTTAGATAAGTACATGAATAAGAAATGTATTGAGGGATATGGGCCAAGCGTAGACAAGTGTGGATGAGTGTAGTTTGGACTGTGGTCAGCATCGACTGGTTGGATGGAAGGGTCTGTTTCTGTGCTGTATGACTCGATGATTCTGCACCTCTCAGGAGATGTTGCAGCTTATGCGTGGCTCAGATGGAAATTCTGATTCCTGTAGACGAGTAGAGCCACCTGCCTCAGAAAACAAGATGGCATGGTTAGAATTTGTTGAATCTGTCAGCGGCAGCAGCGAAGTGCCACATTCCTGAACACATTTTGGAAAGTGGCTCCTCTGTGAAGTGTAACTCAGTGCTCAAGCCCTCTCTTTTACAGGTAGCCAGGTGGCTAAGGAACAGGGAGCTGCTGGAGCTGTTCCTGCTGTGCATGGTACTGCTGCAACTTCTGTTGTTCTCGTATCTGTGCCTTAGATCCAGATTGGGGATTCCAAACCCCCTCCCATGATATAATGAAGGTTGTCAGCTGGGAAGTGGAAATCAAGTAATGTAGGCTTTAAAATACCAGAACTGTGGAAACCATTTCCTATCAAAGAGTAGGAAATAGTTTCCACGTTAGTGAAACATGTTCTATGAGCAAAGGTCTTTCACCAATGTGTGGATGCAAAAGCGATATCTCAACAGTTAAAATGTTGCTTGCCTGTCACTGGCTCAAATCCTGCTATCCTTTCACTTGGTCAGATTCAAAAAGGCGCACCGGTAAAGTCAGAAATTTGACTACAAGAATGCGGCAATAAGAACGAAAAGCAGGCAGAAGTCAAAATTTCATATTCAAAGACACAGTTTAATGACATTGCCAACAGCATGTCTTAAATTTAACAGAAAGTGATAGGTAGTGCGACCTGTGGAAATGCAGTGTTATTGAACAGCACCAGCTAGCTCACTTGCCTTAATTATTCATTCAGTTTTTCCCTGACTTTAGCCCTTTTTAAAGTCATGCAACTGGCTCCTGGGTAGCAAATACTTCTGACTCCCAGATATTTAAAATGTATCATTCTGTGGTCTCTGTTCCCTCAAGGGAATTTGCACTTCCAATTCCCATACATTTTCTAGACCATTTATGAATAATCACATCATATGCCAATGGCATCAAGTGGAAATTATTCTAAAATTGAGAGGTAACCATACCACACAGAATAAGATCAGCCTATTTACTTCACAAGAATTTATGTATTTCCCATAAATGATGAGCAATGTTTGTGATATGAAATTATAAATGCCTGGGGAGTATTAATGTTTTAATTTCATCAAATAAGTTCTGGTGCTGTGATAAAGCATGAAAATGAAATGTTTCTGGTTTATACAGTAATCGGGACCCGAGGGATCGAACTTTGTTTTCTGAGAAATGACATTATAAAAGTAGCTTTCATTACTTAGATGAACCAGTTTCACTGAAGCAAAGGAGTTATTCGAGTGTGTCAATGTTCTATCTGAAAGTAAATCATGCGTAAGAGGCGTGCTGTTGTGTAATTGCATTATTTTATTCAGCAGTTAACTGTTCCATGTTTTATTTATTAATAGTCGCTGCATCTGGCTGGTTTGGATTGCTTGTAGACTCCTTATGTAAAACTAAACAATAATGTGAGGGAGTTTGTAGCCTGGTGACACGATTCATCTCAACAGCCTCACTCCATCAAGAGTCTGTGCTATTTCATCACACTATGTGATTATTTTATGAATTTTGACATTAACTATCATCATCTGCTGATCTCTTATTTTAATGCATATTAACATGTAAATTTGATGAACATGGGCTGAGTTATCTAACTTGGAAATTTGAATTTGAATTTGTTGGAAATCAGAAGCATTTGAAGCAGGATCCTTGGGTTAATTCAACAAATTGTCACTAACAAGTGAGGAAAGAGGTTGGGATTTTTAATGTTTCATTGCTCGAAGAGATATTGGAATATGGAATGATTTACATCTGGAATAACCAGGATAGAGATCAATCAATGCACCTTTTAACAGAAAGGAGACAAATATTTGGAGCTTCTCTGGGAGAAGCAATAAAGTAGATTTTGTTTTGAACGATAAACAAAAATA
The DNA here is from genome assembly GCF_004010195.1 of Chiloscyllium plagiosum. Classification (NCBI taxonomy): domain Eukaryota; kingdom Metazoa; phylum Chordata; class Chondrichthyes; order Orectolobiformes; family Hemiscylliidae; genus Chiloscyllium; species Chiloscyllium plagiosum. The sequence goes on from NC_057719.1 coordinate 20,670,152, forward strand.
CTGAGTACTGTAAGTCTGAATATATCTGTAATGAAGCAAACTGGACCCAAAGTACGATTTCTATTTCTGTCTCCAAAATACTACCAGATCTGCCAAGGAATTGTTTAAATTTGCTCCTAAGCTGCAAAGGCATCATCGGGTATTTGGCCCCTACGCGCTACAGGCACCTTTGATATTATGGCTCATATATTCACTGCCCAAACTAAATAGCTTAGTTGCTTCTACTTTTCGTAATTTAGATAAAATGTTTCATATCTTCCTTCATGAAACAGAAAGCAATGATGCTGTCCGTTGCCTCTCCAGATGACCACCAATGAATGCAATCATTACAGCCTATAGTGTTACTGCAATCTACTTCTTTATTGACACTCAGTCAGTTTTACACTGCAGCAAAAAAATTGCATTAGTTTCTAACTCAAAACTGTCTCAGGTTTACTATTGAAATGTAAGTATTGCCTATATTAGTGAGGAATAGCCAGCCAGGCTTCAGTCACTTAGCTGGGTGTGTCCTCCTTCTCTTGGTTCCCAGATCAGGGTCTTGTTTCTATGATAGTTATTCCTAGGTTACCCTCATCAATGTCTTCAAAACACTTATTTCTATGTTTTTTTTCTTGATTTTCTGAAAAGTTTGATTCCCGCCCAGGAACCCTTGTGATTCTGAGATCATCCATCTAATGATCCTACAGACAAGATATATCTGTTCCATTATCTTCTCCTCTGTCTTTAATTTAGTAGCGTCAAACACCATGAAAGTCAAACAGTCTACATCACTCGACACTTGTTTAAAAAGCAATACCTGGTTCTACCATGCACAGTAGGCTATTGTTCCTGTGAAGGACAAAGTGAGGACTGCAGATGCTGAAAATCAGAGTCAAAAAGTGAAGTGCTGGAAAAGCTCAGCGTTCGAGGAGCAGGAGAGTCAACGTTTCAAGCATGAGCTTTTCATCAGGAATGTTCCTGTGAAGTTGATCACTTTTTCCCATCATCCTTAGCTGTTCATCATTCCAGTACAGTGTAGGAACTAATATGGCTACAAGGACTATTTGATCCAATTGTATATATAACAAAACAGAAGACTATTCCTCATGTCAGACAGGAATCTCTCACACCAACAAGAAAAAATCCACTCACCAATCTGTCTTCTGCACCCATCAGAGATGCTGCAATAAATCAAATGGAGTAGTGACTAGTGAAAATAAATTCCAGCCCAGCCTCTGCTTCAGCACTTTCTCATTCCCCAAAGTGGCATGATGATGCTAGTATGTTTGAGACCTTGATCTTTCCACAACAAAAAGACAATTCCAACAAAGGCATCTTAAGGACTTATTGAAATGATACTTCAACTCAAAATGCCATTTCAGTTTAGCTGCTTTCTTGGCATTGTCATTTAGCAGTGTTGCTTTCCACCATTTTGCAAAATCCTTTTCAGTGCCAATTCATTGGACAAACATGACTAGGCGAATCATATGGGAAATTAAGCAAGCCCTTCATCGATGTTGGATACAAGAAATTGTGTGTTCAAACTAAGCTCTAGAATTCACGACTAGGTTCTCATGAGTGATCAGCGAGAGGTCTATCACTCATTAGCATTCGTTAATCCCATTTCACTAATATGCACTCTCCTATTCCATTAGTCACTAGATAGAAATTAGAAGCTGAGAATTCTTCACATGAAAGTCAGAGCAAACATCCTGTGACTTCAGCGCTCCTCCGGATCTCTGTTTATGGTAGTAGGCACCAATGTCTCAGGGTAGCTGTGTTACTCTTGTTCTAGGGGTGCTGGTGTCTGGCACATACCAGGTTTTTTGCACCATCATAACATATTTTCAATCGAGTTACAGTAACCTCCACCACCATGCTAAACTCTGGGCACACTGACAACTATTGTCAGAATGGATGTTGCAAGGATACCTAGTGTCTCGGGGAAGACATCCAATTCATTGATTGGATTTCATGAAGAATCTTGGGGCTAGTCCTTTCCTGTCTTAACATTCACTTACATTGCACCTACTTGAAGGCAGCCACCATCCCTGTTAACCTTGCCTTGTCTTTTAATGTTCTACTCACTCAGCCACAGTGTAATAGCTTATAATGATCCTGTCTTGCCATTTAGTCCAGACACAAAGCCGGGCATCTTGTCTTAATGGTCAGCAGTCATCAGTCAAAGGGGTAGACATTAACAATTTTTGAGAAGATTTGTAGTTCAGGTTGATGGTAACTGTGTAAGCTAGCTTGCTGAGCTGGAAGGTTTGTTTTCAGATGTTTCATCACCATAATAGTTAACACCATCAGTGAATCGTTGGTGGTATGTCCCACCTCTCTATTTATAGGTCTTGGTTTCTTAAGGTGGGTGATGTCATTTCCGGTTCTTTTATTCAAGGGAAGTTAGATAGGATCTAAATTGATGTGTTTATTGATGGACCTCTTGTTAGAATGCCATGCCTCTCGGAATTATTGTGCATGTCTTTGTTTCGCCTGTCCTAGGATGTGTGTGTTGTCCCAGTCAACGTGGTGTCCTTCTTTGTCTGTATGTATGGAAACTAATGAGAGTGGGTCGTGTCTTTTGGTGGCGAGTTGGTGTTCATGTGTCCTGGTGGCAAGTTTCCTGCTAGTTTATCTGATGTAGTGTTTTTACAGTTCTTGCACTGTATCTTGTAAATGATGTTATTTTTGCTGCTGATATCTAAAGGATCCTTTAGGTTCATTAATCACTGTTTAAGTATGTTGGTAGGTTTGTGGGCTACCATGATGCAAGGGGTAGACATATGGCTGGATGGAACCTCTGCAGAATGTGCTAGCAGTCTACATTACAAACATACATCATGTGCATCAGGTGAACAGCCATGTTTTAATCGACGTTTCGGGCAAAAGCCCTTCATCAGGAATAAAGGCAGAGAGCCTGAAGCATGGAGAGATAAGCTAGAGGAGGGTGGGGGTGGGGAGAGAGTAGCAT
>NC_057719.1:20673711-20681412 GCF_004010195.1 Chiloscyllium plagiosum
TCCTCTAGCTTATCTCTCCATGCTTCAGGCTCTCTGCCTTTATTCTTGATGAAGGGCTTTTGCCCGAAACGTCGATTTTGCCTGTCCTCGGATGCTGCCTGAATTGCTGTGCTCTTCCAGCACCACTAATCCAGAATCTGGTTTCCAGCATCTGCAGTCATTGTTTTTACCTAGCCATGTTTTAAGGTCAACAGGGATTGTCATCAGTCAAGTCTAGGGGAGCTTTGGTTAGTCAGAAGTGGGTTCCAATGCAGTCAGTCAAGAGCAGGGTCCCGAGTGACTCCAGGGGTTTCAGCCTGGTCAGATGTCCATTTGGAATGACCTGTGTGAGGTTTCCATTTCACTGCAGTCTAGGAAGTGTGTCAATGTGGCCCAGTGCAACCAGTCAGGGGCATGAGTGGACTGTCAGTTGCAGAGTTGCAGGGAGATCAGTCTGGGGTCTGATCTAGCATCTTCCTGGGGCTGGATTAGTGGTGCTGGAAGAGCACAGCAGTTCAGGCAGCATCCGAAGAGCAGTAAAATCGACATTTTGGGCAAAAGCCTTTCATCATCCCTGATGAAGGGCTTTTGCCCGAAACGTCGATTTACTGCTCCTCGGATGCTGCCTGAACTGCTGTGCTCTTCCAGCACCACTAATCCAGAATCTGATTTCCAGCATCTGCAGTTATTGTTTTTACCTATCTTCCTGGGGCTGTCTAAGTCAGTCATTGGATTTGGAGAATGGTCAGTCCTGGGGAAATGAATGTCGTGTGGGTAAATGGAGAGTGTGTAGAGAGGTGGTGGGACTGAAATTTGGATCTGGGGGTCAGGATTGTGCAGGATGCAGTGACAATAAAATGAGTGTCATTCAATATGTAGGTGAAGGAGCCAGTAGTGCATGGGAAGACATTGCATGCTGCAAGAGTCAGGATGATAGGCAGTGACAACATTCATGGTTTCGGCTGGGGCACTGTGTGTCATGGTGGGCATAACCAAACAGCAATCACGGCGCTGAGTGGGGGGGGGAGGGGGGGTGAAGATAAGGATGCGAATTGGAACCATAGTTTGAGGCAGCATGTGGGAACATATGGGATTTCAGTAGAGACGGATTGTCCAGTGATTGCTGGATAGAAAGATGAAAGATGGATAAATGGAAGTTTGGGTGGTTTACATGATGTGCAGGCTGAGCATTTGCATTAATCAGGCACTTACAATGCACTTGTAGTCATAGCATTGTGCATGTGAAGAGCATGCAGTGTACAACTACATGGAGTGCAAATGCTGGTCATAATAATGTTGATGATGTCATTGATCCTTGCAGATTGTAGATTGATTTCTCTTTGAAGCAGAAGTCATCACAGGCCATCTTAAAAGAGACACCTGGTAGCCACAGCACAAACTAGATAATATAAGATCACCGAGGGTGCATAATGATATGAAGCCAATTGCCTCTCAATCTGAACTATGAACATAATGGCAAGACCTGATCTCTTGTCTACAATCATGTTTTTTGTTGATGAAGTAGGGAGTGGATTCAGTACTTATCCAGCTTGTACACTCCCCTGCTGGCTTTTGCCACACAACTGATGGCGTATTGATCAGAACGGGGTCCAATGTCAAAGTGCTAAAATGACTCATTCCACAAGTCTGCTTTTCTGATTGATCCATTACCCATGTACAGCCATCATTCATGAGTGATTTGATTACTGACTAATAGCATTGAAAAGGACCCTTTTTCTATTTCGCCTGCTCCTCACACAGGTTCACTGCAATAATAACTGTTGGATCCAGCTATAGCTGGTGAGATTGTCATTCTTGGTTTGATGTAATAAAGGGACAGTGAAATGGATGAGGAACAGATATGCCAGCAAGTCCAGTACTAGTAACTACTTCCACCAGTTTCTGAATAGCCTCCACATGAAGACATTGCATCTGGAAGCCCTCAGGATGTGCAGGAGATAGAGAAACACCAATATTTGTTATCATCAACACCATGTAATCTAGACAAATCAGGCTCAGTATCAGTACAGATTTAGGACATCTTGAGACACTGCTGTTGAATTATAGCAACTGTTGGAGCAGTGTCTGCAACCTGAAGAACTGAGTAGCAATCAAGGTGACAACTGCATCAAACCTCTCTGTGTCTTGCTCCTTACAGCAGATACTAGAGACCTCAAAGAGTCAGAGAGTCACAGAGATGTACAGCCCAGAAACAGACCCTTCGGTCCAACTCAACCATGCTGACCAGATATCCTAACCCAATCTAGTCCCACCTGCCAGCAACCGGCCCATATCCCTCCAAACCCTTCCTATTCATATACCCATCCAAATGCCTCTTAAATGTTGCAATTGTACCAGCCTCCACCACATCCTCTGGCAGCTCATTCCATACACGAACCACTCTCTGCATGAAAAAGTTGCCCCTTAGGTCTCTTTTATATCTTCCCCCACTCACCCTAAATCTATGCCCTCTAGTTCTGGACTCCCCCACCTTGGGAAAAGTCCATGTCTACTTATCCTATCCATGCCCCTCATGATGTTATAAATCTCTGTAAGGTAATCCCTCAGCCTCCAACACTCCAGGGAAAACATCCCCAGCCTATTCAACCTTTCCCTATAGCTCAAATCCTCCAACCCTGGCAACATCCTTATAAACTGTTTTCTGAACCCTTTCAAGTTTCACAATATCCTTCTGATAGGAAGGAGACCAGAACTGCGCACAATATTCCAAAAATGGCCTAACCAACATCCTATACAGCTGCAACATGACCTCCCAACTCCTGTACTCAATACTCTGACCAATAAAGGAAAGCATACCAAACACCTTCTTCACTATCCTATCCGCCTAAGACTCTACTTTCAAGGAGCTATGAACCTGCAATCCAAGGTCTCTTTGTTCAGCAACACTTCCTAGGACCTTATCATTAACTGTATAAGTCCTGCTAAGATTTGCTTTCCCAAAATGCAGTACCTCACATTTATCTAAATTAAACTCCATCTGATACTTCTCAGCCCATTGGCTCATCTGATCAAGATCACGTTGTAATTTGAGGTAACCTTCTTTGCTGCCCACTGCACCCCCAATTTTGGTGTCATCTGCAAACTTACTGTCTATATCTCCTATGCTCACATTCTCAATCATTGAAATGTATCAAGGCTATTATTAATGCAATTTGTGCCAGATCATAGCACTGCATCTTGGTTCATTGTGACAATGACAGTGCTGTAGCCCAGGCAGTAGGATTGGGCAATATATGTTGCTTTCCCCCAATGCAGGGCATTAACTGTACCAACATTGCACTGAATGGATGAAGGGCTTTTGCCCAAAACGTTGATTCTCCTGCTCCTTAGGTGCTGCCTGACCTGCTGTGCTTTTCTAGCACCCCACTCTCAACTTTGATCTCCAGCATCTGCAGTCTTCACTTTCTACCAGACTATATCACAACACAGCTTTGTTTACCTATAAAAAAGTGTTTCATTCCATGTGCAAGTGATCTGTGATCATCAGTTCCACTTTCTGGAAATATGCATCAGGTACCCTGGGGGCAGCACAGTGGCACAGTGGTTAGCACTCCTGCCTCACAGCACTAGAGAGCCAGGTTCAATTCTCACCTCAGGCAACTGTCTGTGTGAAGGTTGCACATTCTCCTCGTGTCTGGGTGGGTTTCCTCCTGGTACTCCAGTTTCCTCCCACAGTCCAAAAATGTGCAGGTTAGGTGAATTGGCCATGCAAAATTGCTCATAGTGTTAGGTGTAGGTGAATGAGTCTGGGTGAGTTGCTCTTTGGAAGGTCGGTGTGGACTTTTTAGGCCGAATGGCCTGTTTCCACACTGTAAGTAATCTAATCTAATCAAACTGCCATGATATTTATATTCTCGAACACTCTCATGTTCCTGCTGTGTTTGAGCATCCAGGTGCCTTATGATGCGTACCTGAAAGACTAGGGCATACATAGAACATAGAACATAGAAGAATACAGCGCAGTACAGGCCCTTCGGCCCTCGATGTTGCGCCGATCCAAGCCCACCTAACCTAAATTAGCCCACTATCCTCCATATGCCTATCCAATGCCCGCTTAAATGCCCATAATGAGGGAGAGTCCACCACTGCTACTGGCAGGGCATTCCATGAACTCACGACTCGCTGAGTAAAGAACCTACCCCTAACATCTGTCCTATACCTACCCCCCCTTAACTTAAAGCTGTGCCCCCTCCTAATAGCTGACTCCATACGTGGAAAAAGATTCTCACTATCGACCCTATCTAAACCCCTAATCATCTTGTACACCTCTATCAAGTCACCCCTAAACCTTCTTTTCTCCAATGAAAACAACCCCAAGTGCCTCAGCCTTTCCTCATACGATCTTTCTACCATACCAGGCAACATCCTGATAAACCTCCTCTGCACCCGTTCCAGTGCCTCCACATCCTTCCTATAGTATGGCGACCAAAACTGCACACAATACTCCAGATGCGGCCGCACCAGAGTCTTATACAACTGCAACATGACCTCAGTACTCCGGAACTCAATTCCTCTACCAATAAAAGCCAGTACGCCATATGCCTTCTTCACCGCACTATTTACCTGGGTGGCAACTTTCAAAGATCTGTGTACATGGACACCAAGATCCCTCTGCTCATCCACACTACCAAGTATCCGTCCATTAGCCCAGTACCCCATCTTTTTATTACTCTTATAGCTTTTATTACAGTTATAGCTGATAACTGACTCCATTACAAAGCTCCCATCTCTGATCTAGACCTTGCTTTGCATCTATTTTTAACCTCAATTCAATGCCTATTAACAAGTAACATTGGACAAATACCATTCACTGAGCTCTTGATCTACAAGTTTCACCACTGCTGAAAATATGAGTCAACAGTTAATTGGTCATTGTTTAAATCTAATGCTTCAAGCATTCTCAGAACTTTACCCTCCTGTCTGAACTAGGCATGTATGTTTCATGTCATATTGTTGACATTTTTGTTTTTTGGGAATAATTCCTTTCTCACTTGTAATTTGACTCCTTCATTTTGATCTAGTTAATTGTGTATTAACTTAAGGGTGATTAAAATAACAAAAGTTGTTGCAATTGACTGAATGAGAGCTAGGGAGAGCGGAATGGATTCTCCATTCTCATCTGGCCATAAGAGTACTCATTGTTAAGCCAACAATGTTTACACTGACTCAGGCATGTTCATTGGTTGGATAATTGCCTTCCACCCAAAGACCGGCTGAAGGGTGAAATGAAGGTTATTGTGTCAAGATGTCTGGGTATCTATACCTCCAGTCCACCTGAAAGCAAGTTGTGACGGCATTGATATTGCCAGCTGCAGTGACATTGGGAGGTTGAATTTGGAAGTTGACCACCATGGCATCAGCCATTATCTTCTCAAATGGATTCAGTAAGTCATTCACAATTTCATACTGAGGCTGGGCATTTGAGGGAGCTCCTCTTCTCTCTCGTAGAAATCTCACCAAACATACAGTGAACGCTGTCGCAATGCTAATAGCTAATTTAGAGCACAGGAACAGGCAGCCCTTTTTCTGTTCAGTTATGACATGGCTAACACACCTTGACTCCGTTTATCTACCTTTGATTCAATGTCTTTGATATATTTGTATTAGGTGAGGGTATGAAACTTAGTGCTGAAGATGTTATTTCATCTATTGTTCACTGCCTTTGTGAGATAAGTGTTGAGAATTCTACTATCATTTTCATGTAAAAGTGCTTCCTAATCTTACTCTTAAATAACCTGGCTCTAATTTAAAGATTTTATCCTCTAGTTCTGGATTTTCAGATGAGAGGAATTAATTTCCCTCAATATGCCTTTGGTTTAACAGTCTAAAATACTCAATGAGAACTTTCCAATTTTAAGCCAATACACAAAAAGCTCATGCAACTTTTCATCATTAACACTTCAACCCTGTGCTCCTGGCAAATCTTTCTAAGACCAATATGTTTCAACTTTAATAACTATATTATTAATTAGATGTCAGTTAAATTATTTAAAATTATGCTAAATTATAATGGAGAGAGAAACAATGACATCTGCTTTAATCTCCAAGTTTGAACAGTTGGATTTGACCATACTTTTGGGTAAGTGTCATTTTGTTGAGTTTCATAGAACATAGAACATTACAGTGCAGTACAGGCCCTTCAGCTGACCTGTGGAACCAATCTGAAGCCCATCGATCCTACACTATTCCATTTTCATCCATATGTTTATCCAATGACCATTTAAATGCCCTTAAAGTTAGCGAGTCTACTACTGTTGCAGGCAGTGCGTTCCACGCCCCTACTACTCTCTGAGTAAGAAACTACGTCTGATATCTGTCCTATATCTATCAACCCTCAATTTAAAGTTATGTCCCCTCATGCTGACCATCACCATTCATGGAAAAAGGCTCTCCCTGTCCACCCTATCTAACCCTCTGATTATCCTATATGTCTCAATTAAGTCACCTCTCAACTTTCTTTTTTCTGACAAAAACAGCCTCAAGTCCCTCAGGCTTTCCTCATAAGACCTTCCACCATGCCAGGCAACATCCTAGTAAATCTTTTCTGCACCCTTTCCAAAGTTTCCACATCCTTCCTATAATGCGATGACCAGAACTGTACACAATACCTCAAGTGCGGCCGCACCAGAGTTTTGTACAGCTGCAGCATGACCTCGTGGCTCCTAAACACAATCCCTCAACTCATAAAATCTAACACACTGTCTGCCTTCTTAACAACTTGAACAACCTGGGTGGCAACTTTCAGGGATCTATATACATGGACACCAAGATCTCTCTGCTCATCTACATTACCAAGAATCTTATCATTAGCCCAGTACTCTTTATTCCTGTCACTCCTTCCAAAGGGAATCACCTCATACCTTTCCACATGCCACTCGCAGCCCAGCTCTGCAGCTTATACATGTTCCTCTGCAACCTGCAACATCCTTCAGCACCATTCACAACTCCATCAACCTTTGTGTTACCTGCAAATTTACTAACCCATCCTTCTACTCTCTCATTTAAGTCATTTATAAAAATGGCAAACAGCAGTGGACCCAAAACTGATCCTTGCAGTACACCACTAGTAACTGAACTCCAGGATAAACATTTCTCATCAACCACCACCCTCTATCTTTTTCCAGCAAGCTATTTCTGATCCAAACCACTAAATCACCCTCAATACCATGCCTCCATATTTTGTGCAATAGCCTACTGTGGGCAAACTTATCAAACACCTTACTGAAAAACAAATACGCCACATCAATCTGTTTGGTCACCATCTCAAATAACTTAATCAGGTTTGTCAGGCACAGCCTACCCTTCACAAAACCATGTTGACTATCCTTAATCAACGTATTCCTGTCGAGATGATAATAAATCCTGTCTCTTATAACTTTTTCCAAAACTTTACCCACAACCAAAGTAAGGCTTACTGGTCTACAATTACCAGGGTTGTCTTTATTCCTCTTCTTGAACAAGGCAACAACATTTGCGATTCTCCAGTCTTCTGGCACTATTCTTGTAGACAATGATGACATAAAGATCAAAGCCAAAGGCTTGGCAATCTCCTCCCTGGCTTCCCAGATTATCCTAGAATAAATCCCATCCAGCCCAGGGGATTTACCTGTTTTCACACTTACACCTCATCCTTGAGAATCTCAATCCCATCTAGTCTAGTAGCCTATATCTCATGATTTGGAGATGCCGGTGTTGGACTGG
>NC_057719.1:20681912-20706982 GCF_004010195.1 Chiloscyllium plagiosum
TGCATTAACATAATGGTACAGTAGGTACAAACTAGTTATTTTCCCTACTAGAGGTAGGGCATAATGGATGTTACCTTACACAGACAAATGGACACTCCTACACTGTTGTCTACAATAAGTGTCAGGCCACATAACTCACTGATGCTTACACATGTCCCACCTTTCGCCCTCTCTCATTTGAAACTGCTGTTTCCCAATATCCACTGTAGTCTAGCATTTTATAATTGTTCAAAGTAAGTTGATCAAGGAATGATGGTAATATAGTCACAATGGCACTGGGCTAGTAATCCAGAACTGCAGACTAATGTTCTGATTCCTTGCATTCAAATCCCACCACGGTGGATATTGGAAGTGAATTTGATAAAAAGCTTGTCTCATGGCCACCATGTAACCAGGATTGATTGCTGTAAGAACCGCTAGATTCAATGATGATTTTCAGCGAAGGAAATTTGTCATCCTTGCCAGTCTGGCTTCAGAGCAATGTGGTTGACTCTTGACAACTGGGGGTGGACAATAAATGCCCAGGCTGCAATTTGCACATGCCATAAACAAATATGTGTGTACTTTTAAAAATCACTGACAGGGAAGCCTTCAAATGATTCAAAAGAGTGACCTTAATTTGAAAGCAACAAATGTGTACAGAAATCAAATAAATAAAAGCTGCACTTCTTTTCCAGGATATTAACTAACTGGGGGCATGTTAAGCAATGAGTATTTAGCAGTCACTAATTGATGACTGCTCCCAGCTCTCATCTGCTGAAACCCAGTGTCACTCAACTCCAATCCGCGATGGAGCTGCACTTTGTCAATTGAAATATGATGTTCCTACTACTCAATGTCCTCATTTTCCTTGGAAGACTACTCCCATTCTGCCAGTTTCTCAGAGTCCATCACATTCCCTCTTTTCCTGCTCCAGCTGTGCTATGCACAGTGTGTTCAGATTATGTGGTGCAGTCTATCCAGATATGATGCAAGACGGATCCAAGTAGTGGAGCCTTATCTTCAGAAGCCTATCATTTGCTTTGCCAGGGTCCTAGGTGAGGAATCAACTGATTTGTGCATTCACTCCATCGTCACAAGGTTGTGTAATGAAGTCACTGGCCGCGATGTCAGTGGATAGCTGTTGTTCATCAGTCTTGCAAGGTCTCTGGGTTCGCAAACACAACAGGAACACTAAAGTTCTCAAAGGTCTTGACAGCTCCCAGGTACTGGGGACAAACCTCTATGAAGTTGACCCCAGTGATCACAGATTACTTGCACACTGATAGAATGGAACGCTTTTCTATTGATGAACTGTGCTGGGATACAGCCCTATCAGCACAACAGTGTGTGCAGTTGGCAGTGCTCTGCTGGCGGGGAAAGCCAGTTATGTTGACGAATCCAACTCCCAGGCTGCAACACTGACCTTGCCATGGGAAATGAGATGAAGTGTGGTGACCAGGCATTAAATGGCATCGGACACAGTCTTGATGCATTTGTGAGTGGGTGGTTGAGAGGTCTCACATCGGGGCTCTCTGAAAGGAGCCTGTTGTGAAAAGCAATACAGCAGACATCTAGGATGGTCACCTACTGCCTCAGCCTACAGGTCCCACTCCAGCAACCAGCTTAGTTTATTCACAGTGGCCCAGGACAGCCTCAGTATGTACTGATACCCTACATCACTCAGCCGAACAACAACGACGAAAGACTCTGGCCCTCTTCTGTCTCCAATGCACTCTGAGGAACCTTTCTGCCATTACCTCTTCATGTGATGGAGGTTGCTCGGCTTCAGCTATAGGTCACTGCTGATCCAGGGCTTGTTGAAACATCTCTTAAACAATTTTTGGATACTGTTGCATGGGGATAGCCTCTCAGGGGAAAGCAACAGCAGCAGCCAGATCAGTGGCAACAGGGACGGTCAAAGTGTAGGTGAGCAATAGTGACAGGGGACTGTATAGTCACAAGTGCAGATAAGCATTTCTATGGCTATGAGTGTAACTGTAGGATGGTGTGTTGCCTCCCCAGTGCCAAGATCAAGGATATCTCTGAGCAGGCACAAGATATTTTGAATGGGGAGCGTGAGCAGTAAAAGACTGGGGTACAAACAATATAGAGAGGAACAGATGTATGGTCCTGCAAGGGAATTTAGAGTTAGGTCAGAAGTTGAAAAGCAGGACCTTTGGTATGGTAATCTCAGAATTACTTCTTGCACCATGTGATAATACTTTTTTTGAATTCAGTCATGGGATATGGGTGTCGCTAACTGGACTAACATTTTATTGCCCATCCCTAGTTGTCCAAATTTGACGCGGGGTGGCTGTTTGAGGGTAAAACAAAACATCTGACTTGTGGGAGTCTTTTAAAGGCCAAAGCCAATCAGAGTCCAGGACCAGCATGATCCTGTGAGGATGAAAACCAAGGATGGAAAGATTTGGGAACCCTGAATGACAAGATATATTAAACGTTTAGTCAAAAAGAAAATGTAAGGCTTAAGAAACTAGATACAATCTTATTCTCCACAATAACCTGGGAGGGATGTTTTTTTCTGAATGGAGATCTGTGACCAGTGGTGTTCCACAAGGATATGTGTTGGGACTTTTGTTATTTGTATTATACATACATAAATATAAATGATCTGGATGAAACTGTAAGTAGTCTGATTAATAAGCTTGACATGAAAACTTGGATAGTGAGAAAGGTTGTCAAAGGATACAACAGGATATAGATCAATTGGATAATTGGTGGAGAAATAGCAGATAGAGTTTTATCCAGAAAAGTATGAGTGTCTGTGAGAAAGTGTGTGTATGTGCACGTGTGTGTGAGTGTAAAGGGGTATAAGGCCGTGAGAGGGTGTGTATGTGGGTGTGTATGTGTGAGCGTACGAAAGAGAGTTTGTGTATGAGAGAGGGTATGGGTCTGTAGGAGTGTGTGCATGTTTGTGTGTGTGTGAGAGAGAGGGAGTGAGCATGTGTAGTGCTGTGGGGTCGCCTGTAATGTGACATGAACCCCAAGGTCCTGGTTGAGGTCCGGGACATTCAACCTCAGATATTCGGGTGGCCATCCTCCAAGGTGGACTTTGGGACAAGCAACAACGCAAAGTGGCCGAGCAGATGCTGATAGTCTAGGACCTTGGGTTCCTGTTGCACTACAAGTGAGTCTACTGCACTGCAACACACACACACACACACTCCAAAAGCTAGTACTTCCAAATAAACCTGTTGGACTCTCATGTGGTGTTGTGTGCTTTGTAACTTTGTACACCCCAGTCCAACACTGGCACCTCCAAATCATGATTATCCTGAAAGTGTGAAGGGATGCATTTTAGGAGGTCAAATGCAAGAGGAAAGTATACAGGAAATGGCAGGACCCTAAGGAGAATTGATATTCAGAGGGATCTTGGGCCACATGTCCATAGCTCACTGAAGGTGGCAACACAAGTTGACAAAGTGGTGAAGAAAACATATGACATGCTTATCTTCATTGGTCCGGGCATTGAGTATAAAATTTGGAAGGAGAAAGTGAGGACTGCAGATGCTGGAGATCAGAGCTGAAAATGTGTTGCTGGAAAAGCGCAGCAGGTCAGGCAGCATCCAAGGAGCAGGAGAATCGACGTTTCGGGCATGAGCCCTTCTTCAGGAATGAGGAAAGTGTGCCAAGCAGGCTAAGATAAAAGGTAAGGGAGGAGGGATTTGGAGGAGGGGTGTTGGAAATGTGAAAGGTGGAAGGAGGTTAAGGTGAGGGTGATAGGCCAGAGTGGGGGGTGGAGAGGTCAGGAAGAAGATTGAAGGTTAGCAAGGCGGTGCTGAGTTTGTGGGTTGGGACTGAGACAAGGTGGGGGGAGGGGAAATGAGGAAACTGGAGAAATCTGAGTTCATCCCTTGTGGTTGGAGGGTTCCTAGATGAAAGATAAGGCGCTCTTCCTCCAGCCGTCATTTTCAGCTATAAAATTTGGAAGTTGTGTTGCAGCTACATAAAACTTTAGTTCAGCTAAATTTGGAGTATTGTGGGCAACTCTGGTCACCATACTATGGGAAGGATGTGGAGGCTTTGGAGAGGGTGCAAAGGAGGTTTTCCAGGACGTTGTTTGGATTGGAGTGTATTAGCTATAAGGAAAGGTTGGACAAACATGGATTATCTTCACTCAAGCGTCGGAGAAGTAACTTGATGGAAGTATGTATAAGTAAGAGAGGCATGGATGGAGTGGATAGTTGGAGTCATTGTTTTCCCAGGGTGGAAATGTCAAAAGCTTTGGGGCATAGGTTTAAGGTGAGAGGGGGGTTAGCTTAAAGGAGACATGCGAGGCAAATATTTTACACAGAGATTGGTAGGTGCCTGGGGAGAAATAGAAGCAGATAAGACAGCAATGTTTACGAAGCATTTGGATAGACTAGACTAGACTACATTACAGTATGGAAACAGGCCCTTCGGCCCAACAAGTCCACACCGACCCGCCGAAGCGCAACCCACCCATACCCCTACATTTACCCCATTACCTAACACTACGGGCAATTTAGCATGGCCAATTCACCTGACTTGCACATCTTTGGACTGTGGGAGGAAACCGGAGCACCCGGAGGAAACCCACGCAG
The DNA here is from genome assembly GCF_004010195.1 of Chiloscyllium plagiosum. Lineage (NCBI taxonomy): Eukaryota > Metazoa > Chordata > Chondrichthyes > Orectolobiformes > Hemiscylliidae > Chiloscyllium > Chiloscyllium plagiosum. The sequence continues at coordinate 20,686,481 of NC_057719.1, forward strand.
ACACGGGAAGAACGTGCAAACTCCACACAGTCAGTCGCCTGAGTCGGGAATTGAACCCGGGTCTCTGGCGCTGCGAGGCAGCAGTGCTAACCACTGTGCCACCGTGCCGCCCACTGGATAGATACATGAACAGGCCAGGAATAGAGGGATATAGACTATATGCAGGCAATCGGGATTAGTTTTAAATGGTGTCATGGTCAGCACATGTGTGGATGGCCAAAGGACCTATTTCTGTGCTGTATGGTTCTACTTTTTCCTTGTTTCTCTTCTCTCTCCCAGCACTGTCATTATTGTTAGCAACTCCCGTGATCGCACCTGCTGTGGCTGAATCACATCCAATGATGCTTTTTGGGTACATGGGGAACTGAATAGGTTCTTAGCAGTGAGAACAGTTAACAATTCCAGCCATTACAAATAATAGCTTAACATACTCCTCTGTGAGTGAAATATGAAGCATTCTGATATGGAGACCATGTCATTACTCTTCCTGGAACTTTGATATAGGACCCTATTTTGACGGTTCTTCCATCAGTCATTTAGCAAATGGGTAAGCAGTACAATCTAGCTGCTGAATGTGTAATGAAGCCTTTCCCTCCCAACCCCACCTCATCCACATAAGGCATCACTCCATGTAAAGGAGTCTTACATTATACTTACAGTTTAGATGGAGAAGAAATCATTTCCCCTATGCACTCTTGTAGGTTTTGCATTAGCTGTGTGTGCTGTGGCCTGCAGTTACCACTATATTAGTTTGCCTGTGATTATTTCAGCTTCATAGCGATATCTTTCTGAAATGTTTTTATGACCTGCAATGATGCCCCATATACTTGTGCAATGCATGCATTTCCTCTGCATGATTGCAAATGTTGTGAGCCTGCGCAGTGTAAGGACATGATTAGTGCAATGGCTCATTGAAGAGCCTCCTATGGTGTGGAAATGGAGTTTGCAATTGTGATCATCAAACTGACACTGCTTCTGCCCATTCTGGGTGTGGTCTCAGCCATTTTCCAATTGTAGGTCAATTTTAGCAATTTGCAGATCATGGAAGGAAACACAGGTCACAGTGAACGTTGTGCATTCCAGGCTCATCCTGACTGTCAAGTCACTCCTTGTCTTTTTTTACTTAGTATTCCCTGGGTAGCCCCACCCCAACCACATTATACCCCACTCCAAGACTACCATCACCACAAATTGAGATTCCCTCCATCTTCCTTACCTCATGGGCACTGTCACTAGTGTGATGTTTGAAGATACCACAATGATACTGCACTGTACCTGCTGTTTGAGGCTTAAATTGTAATGACTGCATCTTTCCCTCCATCCTCGCATTCCCCGTATGCCACATCCTATTATACACTTCTGACTCCTCCACATATATCGAGCTAATCCCATTCACCACTCTTGACCCTTCCACATTCAAGGCTGTTGCAATCACTAACATTGATCCCTTCCAATTCCTTACACTGACTGTACACCCTGAGTTTCTCCCCTCACCTCCAATGCACATTGCACTGATGCCCAGGGCTGATCATGGTCTAATTCCTGGACTCTTATGAGATTGGCCTTGACCTTTACCACCCAAGTGGACAAATGCCTGTGCCCAAGTCTCTGGACTGTGAGCACACACTGTCCTTGTACCAGGAACACTCAGCATCCACCTCTACTTTGACTTGACTGAGGACTATTTCCTTTGATTGTGATACCATTTGATTGATGCAATTTTATTTTCCAAGCACAATGTAGGCCCATACTGTAGGTACAAAGTTCACATTGCGTTGTGTCACACGGCAAAATGTGCACCCTTCTATTGATGACTGCTGACAAGCTTCCGGGCTTTGTACCTGCACTAAACAGCTTGACAAGACAGAGGGACAGTGTGCCTTTAATCTCTGGCTGAGGGCCCAAGGTTCAGTAAGACAAAGCTTGACAAGTCAAGCCAGAGATGCTTTGAGTGAGCACTATGGTAGACACTAAGTGAGTACGTGATGAGAGAGCAAGTGAGCAGCCCTGAGATGCAGCCTGCTATGTGCACTGGGTATATGTTCCTGTGCATAATCTGTCTTACAGCAGCACTGAAAGAAGAGATGCTTGGGAGATCCAAAGTGTACCACTGAAATGTGGTAGCGTACTGTCAGTAGATTGGAGAATTTTAAGGTCACCTCTGGTACTTATACTTCTTCACAGAGATATCTATGATAGTGAGTAACTCTTGCCACTCATTACTGAAGATTTTGATTCAATTGTCCTCTGTTGGACAATATGATTTGTTGCTCCTGATGTTGAGAAAGGCCTCATTGACTTGTTATAAAATTCATCCCGATTTCTCACCACAGCCATGTTGTTCAGGGCCTAGGAGGATTCTGCCCACTGTCTGTCTCTTGCCCAACTCAAATGCAATTATAACTACAACACTCAAGCATTTTCCCCTCACCTTCCATGGTACAGAGCAAGAATTGGGTGTCGGTTGTGGCTCTCTTTCTTTTCAGTAAGAGGCTATGGGTTCACTCTGTAGAATCTAAGGATCTTGTGATGGAATGGTTGAGTCTCTATCTCCAGGCCAGATGATCTGGGTTCAAGACCCATCTATTAAAGAGATATGTCCTAACAGGTTAATTAAAATAAATGACTTCAGAGTATTGTTAGTCTTTGTAATCAATGACTCCAGCAGAGACGTTGAAGAAACAGAGCAGTAGCAAGATAAGCAAGTTGTGCTTTGTATAAGCATATAAGTGTTAGATCTCTCACCAACTGAGATGAATACTGTAGTTGCCATGATTAATTGGTATAATTAGTTTATAAAGGTGAGTCAACAAGGTTATCTGACTTCTTGATTTAAAGTGCACCAGAGGTCTCAAAATCAATGGAATGATGATCATTTTGCCTCACTGCTGGTTATTTATAGGCTTCCAGAACTTTAAATACTTAAGAAGCAAAACATTGCAGATATTGAATACCTGACATAAAAACAGGAAATGCTAGAAAACCTCTGCACCTGTGGAGTGACCTTATTCCAATAGCAACATTTGGATTTATATAACACCATAATGTAGTAAAGTATCTCATGGCATTTCTTGGGATCAAATACCAAATATAAAAAAAAGTTGATCAAAGACTAGGACAAGCAGAGAGATGTATAGGTTTAGCAAATAAACTCCAAAGGTTGGCTAAAGGTGTGACCGCTGATGTAGCAGTGAATAAAATTGGGAGTTTGCACAACACCAGAATTAAAGGAGTACAGCTACCTCTGAAGGTCTTAGGTCTGTTGATGATAACAGATATGGAGAAGTTCGAGACTCTGGAGCAATTTGAAAATAAGGATGATAACTTCGAAATGGAGATGAATCATGAGACCAGAAATGATCTCTCCATACTTACTGCCTGCCTGACTGAGTGCTTCCCCTGGAAAAAAGCATGATTTTTGTTAGTGAATGTTGCACACCCTATTTGGGTGACGTGGCTATTGTAGATGAATAGCTGTCATTATGAAAATCTGAATTTTCTTTCATGAGGGCTTTGACAGCTAGGCCAGCATTTATTGACCATCCCAGAGGGCAGTTAAGAGTCAAATCACATTGCTGTGGGTCTGGAATCACATGTAGGTAAGACCAGGTAAGGATGGCAGTTTCCTTCGCTAAAAGGCATCAATGAACCAAATGGCCATCATTTCATGGTCATCATTAGACTCTTAATTCCAGATTTTAATTGAATTCAAATTCCACCATTTGCCATGGCAGGATTCAAAGCTGGGTCCACAGAACATTATCTGGGTCTCTGAATTAACAGTCCAGTGATAATGCTACAAGGCCATTACCTCCTGATTTATGTAAAGATTGATTTCAGGTAAGTGGGAGGATAAAATAAATTGAAAGGTAACTGAGGCTTACGGTCCATTAATTAATTGTCTTTTCACACTGCTCTGAGATCATTGGGGCTACAATGGAATGCAGTTCTATCTTTCATTAATGTTTTCTGAGCATATGCCTAGATAGCATCTTGCTCTTCGAGAATAGATGTTCTCACTCCATATTAGCAGATGTCGTGCAAAATTTAAAAACATTGCTGCACACCTCCTCTCAAAATCAGGTGTCATTGAACTTTACACTTCAAAACATTTTGAATACTCTCAGTGTCACAAATGGCTACAAAGCATTTTTTTCTTTAAGGATAACACCACGTGCTCATCATTCATGATGTTGGTCTCCTGCACCCTCGGCAGCCTGTAAATCTGATGAGGACTGCTGACTGCATACAGAAATTATGACGCTATGGAGGTAATTGATTACCTGTCTGCATTAAAATGGATTGGCCTTGCTTAATCATGCATGATCACTTGTCCAATTCATGGTGTTATCCAAACCTGAGGGCTATTTTCCACTAAATGGGTAGATAATGCACACTGGAGACTGTTCAACCTCTACAGGTCATGTTGCTGTTATCTTGTTTCTCATATAGCATCTACTTCAAGAATCTCACCAAGATGATATTCATAAAGAAGTATAACTTGTAAGTTGTAAAAAGAGCAATATATTTCTTATTTCCTATCGCAATGTATTCAGAATAATAACTAGCCCAGTAAGGACACACACAATGGATTGGATGTTGGTTCTGACATGAAATATTTAAATGTCACCTTGTAAACAATCGCCAGTTTCTTCATTGTATCTTTCAATGAATAATGATTTCAATATTATATTTAACATTTGAAGTGCAAACGGGTTGTTGTAGTGTCAGAAATGCTATCTTTTTGGTTGAGATATTGTTATCACCATTGGCAATCACTCTCTACTGAGTATGATTATATACACAGGAAATCCCATGTCACTGGTCATGGATTCTGTGGGTCCCTGTGTGGCTGATGAACCTAATCTTAGAGCCACATCTCTGACTACACATTTGACAGATGTTTCCAGGAAATGGAATTGGTCCCTGACCTTGAGATCACTGGTGTTCCTTTTTCCAGTTCCTTCTCGATACTCCCTCTTACCAATGGATGTTCTCAAAACAATTTCATCCATCATACCAAGCTTCCTCCAAGGTGTTGTCTTCTGGGTGAATGCTGCCCACACATTGACATCTATGTTGCATTTCCTTAGGCAAGTCTCCAAGGAATCTTTGAAAACCTTCCTTTATCCTTCTCTCATTTGAGTGCCTACCTTGACCTGTGCAAAGACTTCACTCATCGGAACTCAGGCATCTCAAGCACATGGCTGGACTAACAGAGTTGATTGGGATGATCATGACCTCAATACTGGTGCAGTTCATGCTTCAAGGGCACTGACGTTAATATGCATGTCCTCCCAGCTGATGCAGAGAATCCATCTCAAATGGTATTGGTGGTATTTGACAAGGCTCTTGAGGTAGCATCTATACGTAGTCCAAATTTCAGAGCCTTATAGAAGAATCAAAAAGATAACAGCCAGAGACATAAGGATCTTGGTATTAGCACAGATGTCACGGTCATTGATGGCTGTCATACCTAAGCATTTGAAGGTGGCACTCACAGAATGCATGCGATGTTGAATCAATGTCAGCCTTAGATAAGAGATCAATTCTCAGGTAGGGTAATTGTTCCACAGTTAGGAGTATTCTCCATTGATCTTAAAGGAAGGAGGGACTGGAACCTGGCCTGGGGAAGGTTGGTTAAGAATTTGAGTCTTCTTGAAGTTGAGCTGAGATAAATTCTTCAGTATGCTTCCACACAGATGGTAAGTGTGGCTTGGAGATTCACTTCTGCGATGCCATCAATGACATTGACATCCACATCCTGAGGTCCCACAGGCAAGGTCAGTCTGGTTCTTTTTGGATCTTAACCGATTGAGGTTTAGAAGCTTTCAGTCCATTCTGTAGACAATGTCCGCAACCATTGGGAAGCTTGTTCTTGACAAAATGATGAATGGTGGTGATGATGATGGAGAACAAGGTGAGAGAGATGACATATCCTCTTTTTGACCTCAAAGGATCCATATTACTGTTAATTGCTCACTTTGACAGGGTATTCCACAACACTAACTCATTGACTCAGTCAAAAGCCTTGGTCAGATCAACAAAGGTCAGACAGAGTGGTTGGTGTTGTTCCTGACATTTCTCTTGGGGATCCCACTCAGTGAAACTCATGCCCACAGTTCCATTGTTTTTATCAGAAGCCACACTGGCTTTCAGGAAAGATTCCCTCTTTGATGAGGAGAAGGTGCCCAGCGAGGCAAAGGTCTTCCAAGTGATGGAGAATAGGGGCATTCCTCAATATTGCCACAGTGTACTTTGTCACCTTTCTTGAAGATGGTGGCAATGGAACTATTCCTGAGATCGAAAGGAATTTCTTCTTTGTCTCAGATTTTCAGGAACAGTTGATGGAGATTACACATAAATTCTGTTCTTCCAAGTATGAAAATATCCATTGGAATTCCACCTACTCTTGTGGCTTTTCCATTTGCATATATCTAATGGAGGCTTCAACTTCTGCTACACTGGTGAGAGTCCAAGATCATCTTTGATGGGGAGTTAGGGGATTCCTCGAATATGTCTTTGTCAATGATTGTATAGCAGTTTAAGAGCTATTTGAAATGTATGCACCATCAGAGGCTGATGTCTTCTCTATCTCTCAAAAGGATCGATCCTTACTCCTCACTGGTTTAAGGCCAAGTGTTTTATATCCATATATTTCCTTGACATCACTGAATGAATTCCTGGTGTCTTGCTTGTTAGCAAAGATTTGCAGGTCGAAAGCTTTCCTGATCAACTAATGATTCTTGATTTCCTTCATTCTTCTTTGTAACTTTGTGGTTGGATGATTCTCCTCTACGCCTCACTGCTGTTGTTGTTTTGCTAGGCATGCAGAGCATTCCTCTTCTTTTCAGTGACGCCTTGTATGATGTGATCATTCTCATCAAATCAGTCTTGATGCATCCTGGTCTGGCAGTCAATGGTTTCTTCACACTGTGAGATGGTGGCTGCCTTCAGCTGTTTCCAGATATCATCCACCCTACTAAAATGAACTCTTTGGAGATTTTGGTGAAAATAATGTTGAAAGTTCACTAGTCCATGTGGCTCTTGTAACCACTGAATGTTGAGATTTTTCTTTGTCTTCGGTTGCTTCTGGCGGAATTTGATAGACATTGAGGAGTGGATGAGCCAGTGGTCTGTCCACCTGTACCAGTCATCGCTTTGGTCATGAGGACATCCATTTGGTCCTAGGATTGAACAATATGTAGCCAATGTTATGTCAGTGTTTTGATTGTGGATGCCTCCAAGAAATCTTAAATTTGCCTTTTTGGTACAGTAGTCTGTTGGTGAAGACTAGCTGGAGTTCTGTATGTTTGGTGAGCAGCAGAATCGCATTAGAGTTGCAATTCCTGACTCTTCCTTTCTATTGGTTCCTTTCCACAGATCGGCATCCTTTCCAACCCAAGCATTAAACTCTCCAAGAAGGATAATTTTATCTTCCTTCGGGATATTGATCAGTATGGTGTCCAGGGTGGAGGAAAAACCATATATGGCATTAAGGGTTAGGGTATAGGCATTCTTGACCTTTGCCTGTTGGTCCTTGGTAAATTGTAGATGGAGAGTTATGAAGCAATCTTTCATGCCAAAAGGGAGCTCCACGAGTCAGTTAATGGATTTGTTCTGGATAATTAATCTAATCCCAAGTGGGTTCATCCTTGGGGTTTCCTCTCGGAAGAAGGTGTAATCCCCACCTTGCACTTTGATTGCTCATCGAGCTTCCTGAAGGGCAGTCATATCAATGTTGAAGTGCTGGAATTCAAGTGCAACAAGGGCAGTTCTTCATTCTGGACAATTCTTTTGTTTGTTATCTATGAATGTTCTACATTTCAGGCATGGAGATTGAATAACACTTTGATTTTCAGACTGCAAGTAGGTGGGCCCACTAGATGCAGCTTTCCAGCCATGTTGCTGATAGAACAGCGTCTGTTTAAACCACTGTTTCTAGCCCTTTCCCTCTGTGGGGTGAGCAGGGTGGATTCTAAAGAGGGTTGGGAGAATATGAGCACTGCAGATGCTGGAGATCAGAGTCGAAAGCTGTGGTGCTGGAAAAGCATAGCTGCACAGGCAGCATCTGAGGAGTAGGAGAGTCGATGTTTGGAGCATAAGCTCTTCATCAGGAATGAGTGGGTGGCCCAAAGGATTGAGAGATAAACAGGAGGGGACTGGCATTGAGGGGAAGGTAGCTGGGAATGTGTTAGGTAGATGAAGGAGGGGGTGAAGGTGATAGGTCAGAGAGGAGAGTGGAATGGAGAGGTGGGAATAAAGATGGACAGGTAGGACAGGTCAAGAGGGCAGTGCCGAGTTGAAAGGTGGATCTGGGATAAGTTGGGGTAAGGGGAATTGAGGAAACTGCGGAAATCCACATTGATCCCATGTGATTGGAGGGTCCAAGGCGGAAGATGAGGCATTCTTCCACCAGGCTTCGGGTGGTAAAGGTTTAGCGGTGGTGGAGACCCAGGAAGTGCATGTCCTTGTTGGATTCGGAGGGGGAGTTAAAGTGTTTGGCCACGGGGCAGTGGGATTGTTTCGTGTGTGTGCCCTGGAGATGTTCTCTGAAACTTTCTGTAAGTAGGCGTCCTGTCTCCCCAATGTAGAGGAGACCACATCGGGAGCAACGGATACAGTAGATGATGTGTGAAAGTACAGGTAAACCTCTGATGGATGTGGAAGGCTCCTTTGGGGCCTTGGATGGTGGTAAGGGAGGAGGTGTGGGCACAGGTTTTGCCATTCTTGCGGTGGCAGGGGAAGGTGACAGAAGGGGAGGGTGGGTTGGTGGTAAGGGGGGAGGGAGGGGGGTATGGACCTAACAAGGGAGTCGTGGAGGGAATAGTCTTTATGGAATGCAGGTAGGGGTTGGGAGGGAAATATATCCCTGGTGGTGGGGTCTGTTTGTAGGTGGCAGAAATGGCGGAGGGTAATGCGATATATCCAGAGATTGGTGGGTTGGAACTTGAGGACCATGGGGGTTCTGTCCTTGTTGCGGTTGGAGGGCTGCTCACTCCTGAAGAAAGCTAGCAAAAGCGAAACTCTCTTCATGTTCTTCTTCCAAGAGCGAAACAAATGAGACTGATGTCCAGGACGTCCAAATGTCACAATCCTGTCCCTGTCACATCTTTTAACATGGGAATGCTGTTGCACATTAGCAGACACACGGCCCTTGATGGATGGTTGATCCAGTGACAAGGAAACCTTGTCAATAGCTGGAGATCTTCCTCCTGCTGCAGCCTTCATCCACCATCCTGGCTGTTGATATCACATGCATATCTTTTAACTGGATCATCATTGAGAACATGTCTGGTTCCTCCCCTCTGATCTTACCTTCATGATGGCCCGGCCAAGAGCTGAGACGTCCTGATGGTATCGCTGTTGGAATCAATAGAACGCTCAAGCCTCTCCACCACAGCAAGGTAGCAATTTAAGAAGGTGAGATATTATACTGAGTCCTTATTTACATCCTCAACTATAGATAGAGATTCTCAGGGCACCATTCAGTGGGGAGGAGGAATTTCAGTTTCAATGAAAATTTTAACACTCATTTCAACATTTTCATAATCAATCACATGGTCTTCAAATAAAACAACTGAAAGCTGCTGTTACCACCTGTTATTTCTCAGACTCCTTTCCTTGTGTCTTCTGTTACCTACTACTACCAAAAACTGCTTTGTATGATTTCTCTTGTCCTTTAATCAGTCCTGGCTCCCAGTTACTAATCCATATGTTTCATCAGTGACTAAAATGGAAAAGAAATTAATTGTCTGTATTTCCTGGGGATCACCACTTACCAGAAGCTGAATTGGACAAGCCATAGGAATAATGTGGCTGTAAGAGCAAATCAGAGGCGAGGAACGGTATGGCAAGCAACTTGCTTCCTGATCACCCAAAGCCTATCCAATATCTACAAGACACAAGTTGGAGTATGATGGAATATTCCCCACTTGTCTGGATGATTTCCACTTCAATCACACTCAAGATGCCTGACACCACCTGGGACAATGCAACCTTCTTAATTGGCACCACAGCAAATAAACATTCAAATTCTTCACTACCAATGCATAATAACAGCAGTGTGTACCATTTATAAGATGCTCAGTAAGAATTCATGAAGGCTCCTTGAACAACACCTTATAAACGCACAACCACAACCATCTGGAAAGACAAGCAGATACATGGGAATACCACCATCTGAAAGTTCCCCTCCAAACCACTCAATTCCAAGTTTGGAAATATAAGGTCATTACTTCAATATCACTGGGTCAAAATCCTGGAACTTCCCTCCTAAGAGCATTGTGCATTCACCTGTACCAAATTGACTGCTACAATTCAAGAAGAAAGCTTAACACTATCTTTTGAAGGCCAATGTGGAATGGGTAATAAATGCTGGCCAAGCCAGCAATACCTACACCTTTTTGATATATTAAAAAATGAGACTTTAAGACCTCTAGCACTACTTATATACATATCCTCTTTCTCTATTACGTTTGACATTTCCTTTCATTATACCCATCCCAGACCCCACCACTTTCCCTACCTCATTTAAATTTATTTTATCTCTAACATTTTCTCTGATTTACAAGAGCTCATTGACCCGAAACGTTTACTCTGCTCTCTCCTCCACAGATGATTCCTGACTGACTGAGTATTTCCAGCATTTTCTGTTTTTATCATAACTCAGTTTTATTGGAAATCTGCACTTAAATGATATCGCCAAACTCTTGTGCATGCACCAGGCAGTAAAAAATGAAGTAAGTCAGAATGACCTACCTTTTCTGATTTAAAGTGTCAGCATTTTAATCAGAATATTCTATCTTTACGTCTTCTGTATAAGACAAATATAAAATATTTATGGCATACAAAAAATCTGCTTGAAAAGATGTTTAATATGACAGACATCAAGCCTGGTGAAAAGCACACTGATAAGCATGTTAAAAGCAGTGAGGACTCAGCACTGATACAATTTAAACTCAAGCAATATTTTCTATCTGCTGAAAATGTACAACCTGTAGCTTTTGATTTGTTTTCGAAAGGTTAGAGCCATGTGTGGACTAGCAATAGATATTGTGTACTTGTCTAATTATCTTACTGCCTATAAAGAGATAACTCACAGTGGCATGCTGCACAATTTACATTTTATAGAAGTACAGGACCGTACAAGTTAGATTTTTTCAGAAGAATGCCTTATGAATATTTTTAATGAATAATTATTATGCTTGATCTTTTAAAGATTTTTGCAAAATTCTCTGCCGTTGAAACTGCAGAGTATTGAGCTGAGAAATAAAAATTACATTCATATAGCACTTTACATGTCCTGAGAACCATCAGTGAAACACAAAAAAATTCATTCATTTCGGATGATATTAAACATTTGCTGATGTTAAGTTGGTATGTGCATCAGTGAATTTGTTTAGGCCAGGTTCTCACATAAAACAGTGAGATAAGTTATGAGTTCATTTATTTTTTTGGCGGTATTTGTTGAACCTTTAATTTGCAACAAGTTTTTTTTTAGTGAGGATATATAGCTCAAAGATGACCATGGATATAAGTTCAGTGGCTGTTTGGCAAAGCCCTGAGTGGAAGCATAGAATGTCACACCTGAAGGTGCCAACAAGCCTACAAACAGCAACTTTTCAAAAAAATTAGTTCCAAACAAACTGGACTGTGAAGACCTGTGACTAACGTTTTTCAGCAGAGTGCCATCTTGTTTGTCCCAAACTGCAAAGATATCAGTGATTTATGCTTTCAAGAAATTGAATAAAAAGCTGTTTGAAATCAAACACAATCCCTGGTCTATACGAGTGGGTCGATGTGTTAGTGTGGGGCTTGTGTTCCGTGAAGCTAATGGCAATGTCCTAAGTACCCCCGTGCTGCAAATATTACATGGATTGACTGTCGTTTATGCATTTTTGAGCAAAATAGAAGGATCTGCAAATATAATTCTGCAGATACAAATTCATCTCATAAACTTATATGTGCGCATGTAAGAGAGACGGAGTGATTGTGCGCATGTGGGTGTGAATGTATGTGAGAGAGTGTGTGTTTGCATGTGTGTAAGCTTGGTAAACTGTGCGTGTGAGTGTGATGGGTATAGGCCTGTGAGAGGAGTGCATGCATGGGTGTGAGGGTGGGAGTGTATGTATGTGTGTATGAGAAAGAGCTTGTGTTTGAGAGAGTGTCTGCATGTGTGTGTGTGTGTGTGGAGTATACAGCACAATGGGGTCACCTGTAGTGTGACATGAACCCAAGATCCCAGTTGAGGCCATCCCCATGGGTACTGAACTTGGCTATCAGCCTCTGCTCGGCCACTTTGTATTCCTAGAGTCCCCCTTAGAGGACGGTTACCCAAAGGTCTGAGGCCTGTTGTGCGGTCCAGGCAGGGGTATTCCCTCCCAGTTGGAGAACACTTCAGCGGTCTGGGACGTTTGACGTCGGACCTTCAGGTGACCATCCTCCAAGGCGGACTTTGTGACAGGCAGCATCTGAGGAGCAGGAAAATCAATGTTTCTTGATGAAGGGCTTTTAAGGTGAAAGGCAGGAGGTTTGGAGGAATTTGTTTTTCACCCAGATAGTGATGGGTTCTGGAATGCACTGGCTGGGAGAATAATTGTGAGAGTAACCTCAAAATCTTAAAAAGTACATGGATGATCACTGAAGTGTCAAAACATTAATGGTTATGTTTATTACAGGAAAGTGGGATTGGTGTCAATTTAGAGTATTTTTGGTGGTACAGACTCAATGGGCCTTTTCTGTACTGTATGATTCTATGATTAAAGGTACTCTGTTCATTTTGGGTGAACTTCCATGCCCTGCCATTTCCCTGTGACCCCCATGTTGTTCCTATTTCCATAATCATCCAATCCCTCTTGAACACCTTGATTAAACTTGTCTCCACCACATTTTCAGGCAGTGCATTCCAAACCGAACCCATTTGCTGTGTGAAAATATTTTTTTTTCCTCACCATACATTTGCTTGTCTAGTGAACTACTTTTTAATTATCCCCTCTGGTTCTTGATTCATTTGAAAGTGGGAATACCTCCTTACTATCTCCTCTGTCCAGACTCTTCATGATTTTGAAAACTTTCATCAAGACTTCCCTTAGACTTCTCCTCTCTAAGGAAAACAGTCTCAAAACCTCCAGTGCAGTCTCATAATTGAATTATGTTATCCATGGAACCATCCTGGTAAACCTCTTTTGCACTGTCTCCAATTCTAAGGTGTAAGGAAAGTCTTGATGAAAGTTTTCAAAATCATGAAGAGTCAGGACAGATAGTGAGAAGGAATTCCCACTTTTAAATGAATCAAGAACCAGAGGGGATAATCAACAAGTGGTTTACTAGATATCTTGTGTAATTTGAGCAAGACCTCACTACTTATATACTCCATTCCCTTTGAAATACAGGCCAGCACTCCATCAGCCTTCCTTACTACCCATCAAACTTGGATGCGAGCATTTTGTGATTCCTGCATTAGATGCCCAAAGTCCAAATTGCACTGTGCTACAGCTTTCTACAGTCTTTTTCCATTTAAATAGTATTCAGCTTTTCAATTCTTCCTCCAAAGTGCATAACCTCATATTTTGCCACATTATATTCCTTCTGCCAAGTTTGTTTCTATTCCCCTAACTTGTCGATATCCCTCTTTCTGTCATTGTCACTACCTGCCTTCTTACCAATTTTTTTGTCAATGACAAACTTGATGGTAATATACTCATCCAAGTCATTTCTATCCCTCCACATTAACTCAATCTGCTGGTGGAACCTTTTACACATAGCAAAGCTAGCAATAGAAAGGGTTACCTCTGGCCCAGGGATAACACTTTTGCTTCATACTTTCAAGTTTCATCCCAGAGACTTGAACATTAAATTTATGTTATACTTCAGTACTACACTGTTGGAGGTGCTGTCTCCATGAGTTAACTAATGGCCAAGAAGCCAATTAAAAGCTGAAGAGAGTTCTGTCCAAAGTTTTTGGTCTGAGTCCTTCCTCGACTTCAGGGATGCAAATCCTTAATTCTTTGCTGGATCAATTAATTTAAGCTGCTTGTTCAATCTTTTTATCAATGTGTGTTTTTCATACAAAACTGTTCATAAACTGAGACTTATTTGGTAAACATACTTGATGTATATAACCACTGTCAATTCCACCTGAAAAAATCATTTCTTTCAACATCTTTAAATGACAAAGAAAATATTTTAATTAGTCATCTCCTTCAATCAGAGCTCCACCATGATCATTCTCACATTGCACAGTTTAATTAGTATCAGATTTAGTATATTTAAAGATGTTCAGTTGCTATGTTTTTGCCTCATTTAGATTCTACATGTGTTTTTCAATCTGTTACGACTGTTCTGCTATTATCACCATTCTACTTTGGTTATATTTTAATTGATCTATACCATGTATATACAACTTATTAAAATAAGTTAGGGCACAGACAGCAGGGGCATTATATTAATAAATATACATAGTATTTTACTGAAACTGAAAATACTGTCAGAGTTTTACCATACGGTTAATAGTATTTCTATATTTAAAAAGGCCTTGCAAGAATATACTAAATGATGGTAAGCATATATTCCATGCTTGATCAGTCTTACTTAAGTCATTTGAAGCAATCATGAAAAGTATTGATTTGGGAGTGAGGTAGATGTAGTATGTTTATATTTTCATAAACGTATGCTGTTATACTACATAGGAACCTTATGACTAAGGTCAGTGGATATGGAGCCAGGGAACGGGTATCATAATGGAACGACAAGAGGCTACAAAACAAACAATGGAAATCAATGTTAAGGACAACTACTCAGACTGGCAAAATGGAGAAGCATGGTGTTCTGTAAGGAACAGTGTTGGGACTACAACATTCACAGTTTAATTAACAATTTAACATGGGAATTTGAAGAGCAATTTTTAATTTGCAGACACTATCAAACTGGAGAGATGTAGTTAATACAATGGATGGCTTTGACAAAAGCCATACGTCTACGGAAATTAGATCTGACTTTAAAGATCCCTAGATTTGACACAAATCTACTTTATAAAAAATTGCTACAAGAAACTGTTATTCAACAGCAGCATATGTTCTGGATTACTGCAGGCAATGCCATAGAAGATCTGCTGTTAATAAACAAAACTGTTTTGTTTCTTTTTCAGGGGGAAATCTCATTGGACAGCATCGGATAGCTGAAAGGTATTTCACAATGTGAAATTAATTATAACTTGGAGGCTTTGTGTCCACTCTTTTCTCCAATTTGTTTTTATTCCTTATCTTTTTGACATGAACAACAGTCTGCTTCCAGATTTGTATCAGTGTTACTCTGCTGAAAGAGCCTTATGAGGTAAACAACCTTCCTTGACTTTCCCTGTTTTTCACGGATAAAAAGAAGCGTAGCAGTTGGTATAGCTCAGGGAGATTTAGCTAGCATTGGGAACACAGGAGTACAGAAGATGCTAACGGGTGAATGGTGTCACATTATTCCATGGCCACCAGATGTTGCTCCTCTTAGAGTATCTCATCTCTAATAAAAATATAAAGAAACTTTAATTCTAGCAATATGTTTTTGCAAATTTATTGCATTTGGCCTATATTTACATGTCTACCTTAACTTCATTCTATGCAGTAGGATCTTACTGAGACTTAATTTCTCTGGTCTTGTGTGGGACAATAAGCAGCAAGGAGAACGTGAGGACAGCAGATGCTGGAGATCAGAGTCGAAAGCTGTGGTGCTGGAAACGCACAGTAGGTCAGGCAGCATCCGAGGAGCAGGAGAATCAATGTTTTGGGCATAAGCCCTTCAGCAGGAATGAGCAACAAGATTATGCCACGAATCCTAAACAATCACAATCTCTTCCCTCCATCCCTCTCCTTGGTAGGTCCTCATTAAATGTATTCTGCCAGGTCTCATTGGCCGGCCTTGGCTTGTTTTCTCACCTGGTAGTATCCATTCAACTGCTACTCTAGCAGGGCATATAGTCAGGAGGTGACATACATGCCCTATCCATCCTATTCATCCCTTTCTCATCATGTTCTGTTCCTGGTGCTGACCAGCCCTCTATAGTGCTTCTTCTTGCTGATGTTCTCTCTTCAAGTGATGCCTGGAATCACATATGGGCAATGCCATCAGCATCCAATTTATATCCTTTATGAATGATGCAAGATATCCAACTTAGAAGACACGTTCTCTGCCCTATCTTGTTGGATTGCAGTTGGTACTACAATAGACGTGCAGATTCATAACTTCATGGCCATATTGATGGTGTTGGATGCACAGACTGTGGAACTCCTAGAAGAATGAGGTCACTTTGCAAATTCTTTTCTGGATGCTGACCTGTACGTCATCCTTTCTGGAGTTGTTGCTTCTGAGGTAGAGGAGGTGAATAACATCCACAATGCTTTGTTGGTTGATTATGATGGGATTCCCTTGTTGTCATCATTGCCTTGCCCTTCTTACAATTTATTTACTTGTAGGACTGAAAGTCATGTTCAAAACTCAGCTTTCACCCAGCAAAGCAAGGTTTTTTTTTATTGCGCAAGTCTGTAAAAGTGAATTTTCTATGAATGCCCAAGGCTGTACTTTGCCTTCTTCTGTACACTGCCTTCTTCATGACAAAATCAATAACCAAGAGGAAGAGGAATGGGGAGAATATGCAGCATTCCATCCTTCTCTGGTACCCATGGCATCTGAGTCCATCTTGATGCAGCTGTTTTAAGATGTTAAAGTGTAAACAGTATAAAGCTTTAAAGATGTTAAAATACCCAACTGGGATACTGTCTTGTGATGTTCCAGAATGGCTGCCAATGGATGCTATTGAAACATTTCTGGAAATCAGTGAATGCAATGACATACTGGTACTGATGCTTTAGATTCTTATCAATTCTGTTCTGTTGGACTTTGGCTCAATCTACAAACTTACTTTCTTCTATGTGTGAGCCAAGTCCTGCGTGTTCTTTTAAATGAAGCAATAGGAGAAGATATACGGTCTCACACTCTTAATTTATTTTACACAGTAAGTGGACAAAGCATTCAGAGCTCTGGGTCTAAACCTCTTTGTCCCTGACAAACTACAAAAGTGTGCCAGTTCAAAAAGAAAGACCTCGTTTTATCCCTGCCCCAGTCTTTTATACAATAAAAAACGTCATACATACAATAAAAAACGTCATATAAACACTGAGGTAGAATTATCTTCTGATTGGGTGTTAATCTGACTCCATTCCCCGCCTCCTCGCATTCCTAGATGTCCGACCCCACGTGACCTTCTTTTGCCCGCGAAATGGAGCATCACGTGACCTCCTCGACCCACTTCCGAGGCGCGAAACGGGACATCACGTGATCGCCCGCCCTCTTCTGAGTGCGAGACGGGGACGCCACGTGACCGCTCCGCGCTCTTCCGGGTGTGAGACGGGGACATCACGTGACCGCCCCGCACTCTTCCGGGTGTGAGACGGGGACGCCACGTGACCGCCCCGCACTCTTCCGGGTGTGAGACGGGGACGTCACGTGACCACCCCCCCTGCTTGGGTTACAGAGTCACCACAGGGTTTTGAGTGCTGAATCCATCCAGAGTCACAGCCAGCCTTCTGTTTTTAAAGTAAGGAATATATTTACAGTTCCTGTAAGGAATATATTTACTGTTCCTGTGCATAATGATCTGCTCACGACAGGATCTGCCCCCTCAGAAACCTACCTCGTCTTTACAGCAGATAGTGTCTAATTCTGTGTTCAACCTGTTGAGGAGAAATAAAGTTCGGATTAAGACATTGGCAGCAGTATTATGTTCCTCTGCCTGTTGCACTCACCTTTGTTTACTTCCTTTGGCTGTTTGACAATTGATCTTCATATCTAGTAATTTGGAACACTCTTGGCTGTCCAGAACTTACAGAGTCTTCAAGTCATAGAGTCATACAGCACAGAAACAGACCTTTGATCCAACTCATTCATGCTGATCAGATTTCCCAAACGCCATTAATATTTGTGACAAATTTCAATATTCTTTTGATACCTTGTCAATCTTAGTTGCCTTGTCATTCTTCAGGGTCTTGGTGAGCAGTTTTGGGCTCCATATCTAAAGGAGGATGTGTTGGCATTGGAAGGAACTCAGATGACATTAACAAGAATGATCCCAGGTACAAAGGGCTTACAGTATGAGAAGAGGTTGAGGACTCTGGGTTTGTACTCGATAGTTTTCAGAAGAATGAGGAGGGATCTGATTGAAACTTACAGAATACTGAGACACCTGGAGAGAGTGGATGTTGCAAAGATACTAAGAGAGGCCAGGACACAAGGGCATGATCTCAGAGTGAACGGACAACCCTTTAGAACTGAGATAAGGAGGAATTTCTTCAGCCAGTGAGTGGTGAATCTGTGGAATCATTGCCATTGAAGGCTGTGAAGGCCAAATCATTGAGTATATTTAAGATTGAGATAGATTGGTTCTTGATGAGTAAGGAGAAAGTGAGGTCTGCAGATGCTGGAGATCAGAGCTGAAAATGTGTTGCTGGTAAAGCACGCAGCATCCAAGGAACAGGAGAATCGACGTTTCGGGCATAAGCCCTTCATCAGGAATAAGCCCTTAATTCCTGATGAAGGGCTTATGCCCAAAACGTCGATTCTCCTGTTCCTTGGATGCTGCCTGACCTGCTGTGCTTTACCAGCAACACATTTTCAGCTCTTGATGAGTAAGGCAATCAAGGGTTAAAGGAAGAAGGTAGGATAATGGGTTGATTGGTATATCAGCTATGATTGAATGGCAAAGAAGAATCAGTGGGCCAAATAGTCTAATTCTGTTTCTATATCATATGATCTTATGGTCAATAGGTTGAAGCATATAATGTTGAAACATAACTAGAGTTAGTTCTTTTTTAAAAAGTGTAGTTCTTTCCCTTTTACTGAGATTCTAGTTTCACTCAGATTATATTGCAAGTGTGTTCAATATTTCAACAGTAATGGCACAAAAGTACTCGATTAGCAGTCAAGAGTTTCAAGATTAGAGTGGTGCTGGAAAAGCACGGCAGGTCAGGCAGCATCCAGGGAGCAGGATTTTCCTGCTCCTCGGCTGCTGCCTGACCTGCTGTGCTTTTCCAACACCACGCTAATCTTGACTCTGATCTCCAGTATCTGCAGTCCTCACTTTCGCCTCGTTAAGAGTTCCAGTTACTTGCTTTTTTTTCTGAAAGCCTTAAAGGTAAACACAAATCTTTCTTCTACATTCAAATGCTTTGGTTTATTGTGAGAGGGGGATTGTGTACTTAACAACTGCAAAATGCTCTTCATTTTAAAACTTTGAAATTCCTATGCACTTGCCTTGGAACATAATTTGTAACTTACTCAAAAGTGATTCACTTGCATGGGTTAAAAATTGGGTTTTACCAGACAAATGCATACATATGTCCAACCAAAGCAGATGTAGTAGATATATATAGTCAGATAGTAGTGCTGCAGTTCACCATTCAATTCCTTGATTATCTATTTTATTTGGTTCTGGTCTCCTAAGATAATAGTTATGCAGTGAAATACCACTATAGTTGGCAGTTTTGCATCAGAATTGCACTTAGGGAGTTCATGCACAGGGGACTTAATGTCTACCATTCAAAAATTCAGACATTCTCCCACTTGCTTATGACCCAGACTGAGCTGGTTATGTTATTTTATGCTACAAATATATAATAATCCAAACCAGAGCACAATACATTACTGAAAGTGATCATAAATTAATTAGAATGTTTGAAATTATAATATTCAAATGACAGTTCAATGAGGGTTTTATTCTAATTAATTGATTACAGGCTTTACAGTTGTAAATTAAATTTACACACATTTTACCCATGCATTATAACCCTGTTCTTGTAATATTTAATTTTGTAAGCTGAAACTCTTTGATGGATTACTGCAATTGGGAAAACTTTTGAAACCTCAATGGATTTAGCCTTGACTTCTTGACAAGGTTTACTGCTTTCAAAACACTTGTCTGCAGTACTTCCAAGTACATTACAGAGATGAGCACTGCTGGTTGGGTTGTAGAGCAATATAGAGGAGCTTGTACCTAATGCACAGGAGCAGATGCAGATTTTATAGTCTAGGAGATAGATCAGTAGAGAATAAAGTCCTTTCAATGTCTCTGCTGCTCTCATACCTGCAGATATTAGAAATGGTGCCCATGTTGTTCCATTGCCATAGCTAGAAGCTGCCGGCTTATTATTTTATGCTACAAATATATAATAATCCAAACCAGAGCACAATACATTACTGAAAGTGATCATAAATTAATTAGAATGCTTGAAATTATAATATTCAAATGACAGTTCAATGAGGGTTTTATTCTAATTAATTGATTACACGCTTTACAGTTGTAAATTAAATTTACACACATTTTACCCATGCATTATAACCCTGTTCTTGTAATATTCTAATTTTAGATTAGATTAGATTACAGTGTGGAAACAGGCCCTTCGGCCCAACAAGTCCACACCGACCCGCCGAAGCGAAACCCACCCATACCCCTACATTTAC
>NC_057719.1:20707066-20715363 GCF_004010195.1 Chiloscyllium plagiosum
TGGAGTTTGCACGTTCTCCCCGTGTCTGCGTGGGTTTCCTCCGGGTGCTCCGGTTTCCTCCCACAGTCCAAAGATGTGCAGGTTAGGTGAATTGGCCATACTAAATTGCCCGTAGTGTTAGGTAAGGGGTAAATGTAGGGGTATGGGTGGGTTTCGCTTCGGCGGGTCGGTGTGGACTTGTTGGGCCGAAGGGCCTGTTTCCACACTGTAATCTAATCTAATCTAAAATTAGTGTCATAGGGCATGATATCAGCACTCATCAGTGTATGAGGACACCTTCAAGGCTGAAGTTTGAGTTTGTGTTTGCATGCTTTGAAGCATTGCTGGGAATTTAAATGGCTACCACACATATTCTGAAATGGAATCTCTCCCTCTGACTTGAAAAGGATGCCTGCTTAGATAAGATCTGTGGAGTAAGTGATTCAGTGCTTTAAAATGTGTCATTTACCTTCTGCTGTCTGCTATGATACCCTAGACTTCTGGCAGCAGGACAAAATGTCTGGCACATGATGTGCTCTCTGAGGAGGCTAGCACCCTTGCTCCCTGATGTGTTACCATCTCAGCTGATGTCCAGAATGCTGTCAGAAAGCCAGCTGAGAGAGACTGCCTTAACAGCCCTTTGCATCCGAACCAACTCACACCGGAGTCACACCTGTTGATTGTCCGAATGTCTCAGCACAGCTTCATCCACCTTCTATTGAATCACCGCACATGAGGAATAAAAATTGGACATTTTATGTTCGGAAGAAAATTACAGTTTGAACACTGTATATCAATTTTAAAGAAAAGTTATTCAGCATTT
The DNA here is from genome assembly GCF_004010195.1 of Chiloscyllium plagiosum. Taxonomy (NCBI): domain Eukaryota; kingdom Metazoa; phylum Chordata; class Chondrichthyes; order Orectolobiformes; family Hemiscylliidae; genus Chiloscyllium; species Chiloscyllium plagiosum. The sequence goes on from NC_057719.1 coordinate 20,707,869, forward strand.
ACAAATCTGGTATCTGGTGGCTAATTTGCATTCTCAGAATGTCGGCTGAATGATTGACTGTTCTATTATGCAAACTGAAGAGATTTGTGAAGACATTGTTAATGCAAATAATTCTTATAATTTTTCAGGCAAGTACATTGATTAGGTCAATGAAAGCGGACAGAGACTCATTGTTACCTTGCCACTCTGATTGCCGGGCATTATCCTGGATGCTTAAACTATTCATGCCACTTCATTTTCTCCAACGTTTCCACTTGCCAGAATAAAGAAGCAGAAAAGTCATCCACTGTAAGCTGATAACGCTAATTCTGGGAGACTAGACAATCACAGGCTCTCTGCCTCCATTCCTGATGAAGGGCTTTTGCCTGAAACGTCAATTTTCCTGCTCCTTGGATGTTGTCTGACCTGCTGTGCTTTTCCAGCACCACTCTAATCTAAACTCCAGCATCTGCAGTCCTCACTTTTGCCTAATCACAGAATAACGCAGCACGGAAAGAGGCCATTCTGCCTATCGTGCCTGTGTCAGTTTTATGATAAAATCATCTGATTAGTTTCACTTCCCTGTCTTTATTGTCTAGTATTTATTCAATTCCTACTTGAAAGTTACCGCTGAATTTCCTACTGCCTCAGCCTAAGAATAGAATAGAATAGTAATTTATTGTAACTTGCATTTCGACAAAGAAAACAGTGGAAAATGTTTAAGTCGCCATACTCTTGTGCCTATATTAATAACAGAAAGCACGCATGAAAAGAACACAAAATGCATCTTCAAGGAAAAGGCAGGACCCACATGCTCCACCATTGCAGAAAGCTAACATCGAAGCAGCCGAATCCAGGGCCGTTAGAATTCTGGGCTGGATGCATCATGGCAACAAGGTTGCTGAAGGAGACCACAACTTCGTTGGGCTCACCAGGACGTGGCTGCAATGGCAATGAGGAACAGACGACATTGCCTTCGCCACTGCAACAGACTCCCAAACTATTCCTCCATCAGCCGGCCAACTGTGAAGCTGCCACCTCATCGTCAATGCCAGAACCTGGCCTGATGATGATGACACTGCTAAAGCCACTTCTGAATCCACCGCCACCAATAATTGCCCTCTGGATGAAGCTCTTCACCAGCTGTACACCAGGAGGTAACTAGAAGCAAAATCTTAAAGAGAAATAAAGAAAGTAAAAAAACAAAAAAAGGAAAATGGACAGATCAGACAAGCCCCAGGCTGCTTAATCCACTGCCGCCATTTTCTAGAGACAGTGCACTCATTTCATTCAGTGCACAAAAGATATTTCCACATATTGCCTCTGATTGTTTTATTCATCACTTTAAATTGGTTAAATCCTCTAGTTAACAACGACTCTACCACAGGAATTGATTTCACCTTATTTATTCAACAAAAATCATTCATAATATTAGGTACATTTATTATATCTCTTCTTTATATTCTCTAGTCTAAGAATAACAACTGCAGCTTGTAAGTCTCACTGTGTAATTAAAATCCCTCACTTACTCTACAAAATCTCAAGGCTCTTGATATCATTCTTACAGTATGGTACCTGGAATTGAACATTATACACCAGCTGATGCTTACGCATAATCCATGCTTTTGTGTTCAATGCTTGTCTTAATAAAACCAAACCTTCAAAGTCTTAGAGTCATAGGGTCATACAGCAAGGAAACTGACCTATCGGTTCAAACAATCCATGCCAAACATAATCCCAAACTAAATTAGTCCTGCCTGCCTGATCCTGGCCCATATAATTCCAAACCTTTCCTATTCATGTACCAAAGTGTCTTTTACAAGTTGTAACTGTGCCCGAATCCACCATTTCCTCAGGATGTTCATTTCACACATGAACCACCCTCTGTGTAAAACTTTTGCCCCTCATGTCTTTTTTACATCTTTCTCCTCTCACCCTAAAAAAACCTAAAAAAAAAATTTTCTTAGATTACAAAGAGATCCTTATCAAATAGATCAGTGGGTTGAAAATGACAGGTATTACAAGATATTGCATTTTGCTACAAAAAACAAGGGCAACCTAGGGAAAAGACACCTACCATTAACTCTCGCTATTCCCCTCATGATTTCATAATTCTCTATAAGGTCATCTCTCAACCTCCCACACTCCAGAGAAAAGAGTCCCAGCCTATCCAGCCTTTCTTTATAATTCAAACCTTCCATACCCAGCAACACCCTGGTAAATCTCTTCTGAACCCTCTCTAGCTTAGTAATATCCTTCCTAAAACTGGGTGACCCGAACTGGACACAATATTTCAGAGCTGGCCTCAACAATGTCCTGTACAATCTCAACATGACGTCCCAACTCCTATACTCTAAGGACTGAGCAATGAAGGAATCATGCTAAATTAACCAAACTGTCAGTATATGATGCAAACTTCAAATAATTATGTACCTGAACCCTTAGGTCCCTCTGTTCAACAATACTACTCAAGGCACTGCCATTAATTGTACCAAAATGCAATAACTTGCATTTATCCAAATTGAACTTCATCTGGCATTTTTCAGCCCATTGACTCATTTGATCAGAATTCCTTTATAGTCTTAGCAAACTTTCTTTACTGTCTACTATGCCACCAGTTTTGATGTCATCTACAAACCTACTTGCCATGCCTTCCAAATCCAAATCATTTACATAAATGACAAACAAAAGTGGACCCAGAACCAATCCCTGTGGAACCTTCTTTCACCACTCCGTCTCCTGCCGTTAAGCCAATTTTGTATCCAATTAGCAAGTTCACCCTAAATCTTATGTGACCTAACACTACTAATTAGTCTGCCATGTGGAACCTTGTCAAAGGCTTTACTAAAGTCCAAGTAAACAATGTCTACCGCTCTGCCCTCTTCAATCTTTTTAGTAACTTCCTCAAAAAACTCAATCAAATTTGTGAGATATGAGTTTCTTCAGACAAAGCCATGCTGACTGTCCCTAATCAATTTTTGCCTCTTTAAAGGTTTATGAATCCTATCTTTTAGAATCATCCCCAACAACTTGGAGAAAGTGTTTGGAATGCTTTTCTTTATTGGACTAAGCACTGAGTGTAGGAGTTGTGAGGTCATGTTACAGGTATACAGGACATTGGTTAGACCACTTTTGGCATATTGTGTGCAATTCTGATCTCCCTCTTATCGGAAGGATGTTGTGAAACTTGAAAGGGTTCAGAAAAGATTTACAAGTATGTTGCCAGGGTTGGAGGATTTAACTGCAGGAATAGGCTGGGGCTGTTTTCCCTGAAGCATCAGAGGTTGAGGGGTAACCTTTTGGAGGTTTATAAAATCATGAAGGGCATGTATAGGGTGAATAGATATGGTTTTTTTCCCTGTGGTGGGGGAGTCCAGAACTAGAGGGTATAGAGGGGGAAAAATTTAAAAGAGACCTAAAGGGGCAACTTTTTCATACAAAGGGTAGTGCATGCATGGAATGAGCTGCCAGAGGAAGTGGTGGAGACCGGTACAATTACAACATTTAAAAGGCATCTGGATGGCTATATGAATAGGAAGCATTTTGATGGATATGGACCAAGTCTTGGCAAATGGGACTAGATTAATTTGGGATATCTGGTCGGCATGGATGAGCTGGACCAAAAGGTCTGTTTCTGTGCAGCACATCTCAATGACTCTATGATCCTAATTTACCCACAACTGAAGTCAGACTCACCAATTTATAGTTCTCCAGCTTCTCAGTCAAACCCCTCCGAAACAAAGTCACAACATTAGCCATCCTCCAGTTATTAAGGAAACTTCACCCTTAGTTATAGATGATGCAAATATTTCTGCACAATAAATCATGTTCCCTCCACAGTGCCATTTAATTTACTTTACTACTCATTCTTCCTACCAAAACCTGTCACTTCACCCTCTTCGACACAGAATTTCACCTATTTGTCGATCCATTTCAGCACTTTCTAAGTGTCCTCCTGAAATATATCACTGTCCTCCTCATTGTTTGCTGCATTTCTGAATCAAATCTGCAAATATACCATGTATACAATCCAGGTTATTGATTTTTTTTTTCAAAAAAGCAGTGATGTTAATACTGCTACTTAATGAAATAAAAGGATATTATTTTTATAGTTGCCAACACCCTATATAAGCCACCACAATGTGTGCTGAAGGCCAATTTTCCTATTTACCCTGGGACACTGATCCGGATCAATCACCCACAATATGGGGTGCTGAAGGCTAGTTTTCCTGTTTCCCGTGGTTCACTGATTATTCCGGAGCAATTACCCACAATGTGGGTGCTGAAGGCTGGTTTTCCTGTTTACCTAAATCACTCCGAATCAATCACCCACAATGTGTGGTGCTGAAAGCCAGTTTTCCTGTGTAGAGCTGAAAATGTGTTGCTGGAAAAGCGCAGCAGGTCAGGCAGCATCCAGGGAACAGGAGAATCGACGTTTCGGGCATAAGCCCTTCTTCAGGAATGAGGAAAGTTTGTCCAGCAGGCTAAGATAAAAGGTAGGGAGGAGGGACTTGGGGGAGGGGCGTCGGAAATGTGATAGGTGGAAAGAGGTCAAGGTGAGGGTGATAGGTCAGACTGGGGTGGGGGCTGAGAGGTCGGGAAGAAGATTGCAGGTTAGGAAGGCGGTGTTGAATTTGATGGATTTGACTGAGACAGGCTGGGGGGAGGGGAAATGAGGGAACTGGTGAAATCCGAGTTCATCCCTTGTGGTTGGAGGGTTCCCAGGTGGAAGATGAGGCGCTCTTCCTCCAACTGCTGTGTTGTTGTGGTCTGGTGATGGAGGAGTCCAAAGACCTGCATATCCTTGGTGGAGTGGGAGGGGGAGTTGAAGTGTTGGGCCACAGGGTGGTTGGGTTGGTTGGTCCTGGTGTCCCAGAGGTGTTCTCTGAAACGCTCTGCAAGTAGGCGGCCTGTCTCCCCAATATAGAGGGGGCCACATCGGGTGCAGAGGGTGCAATAGATGATGTGTGTGGAGGTGCAGGTGAATCTGTGGCGGGTATGGAAGTTTCCTTTGGGGCCTTGGAGGGAGGTGAGGGGGGAGGTGTGGGCGCAAGTCTTGCACCTCCTGCGGTTGCAGGGGAAGGTGCCGGGAGTGGAGGTTGGGTTGGTGGGGGGTGTGGATCTGACGAGGGAGTCACGGAGGGAGTGGTCTTTACGGAATGCTGATAGGGGAGGGGAGGGAAATATATCCTTGGTTTTCCTGTTTACCCTGGGATACTGATCACTCCGGATCAATCACCCACAATGTGGAGTGCTGAAGGCCTGTCTTCCTGAGTACACTGGTACACTGATCCTCCAGATCAATCACCCAAAACGTGGTGCTGAAGGCCAGACGTTTTCTTCACCACCCTGTGTACTTGCGATGCCACTTTCAAGGAACTATGGACCTGCACCCTGAGGTCCCTCTGTTCAACAACACTCTCTAGGGTCCTACCATTAATTGTGCAAGTCCTGCTGTGATCTGCCTTACCAAAATGTGGCACCTCATGTTTATTTAAGTTAAACTCTATCTGTTAATCCTTGGCCTTTCATTAGCAGGGGGATTGAATTTAAGAGCTGCAAGGTTATGCTGCAGCTCTCTACAGCCCTGATTAGACCACACTTGGAATATTGTGTTCAGTTCTGGTTGCCTTATTACAGGAAGGGTGTGGAAGCTTTAGCAAGGGTGGGCCATTGGCCTATCTGTTAAAGCTTGACTAAGTTGAAATCCTGTACAGTAAAAAATAACATTGAGGTCATCATTTCTGTTAGGTATCCTTCAGATCACAGTGATTGTATATTCCATATGTTTTAATCATGGAGTTAAAATAGCGATTGGCAGGTTCCAGGCTGTTATTGGGTGATAAGTTGATGTTATGTTTTAAGCAGTTCACCCACCCCAGTATACTGGCAGATAAAGTTAATATTTGATGCAGTTGCTAGAAGTCTAACATTGAAGACAAAAGGTTAAGGAATCATACTGCATTCTGACACAAATGATTTAGATTTAAATTTTGTGTAAGTCTTAAGTATCTCTGTATGTTCAGTAATACATTTCTTTAGAGATGTTAAATGAACTTTCTTGCCTATTTATTGATGAAAATAATCTCATGGAATCTCTTATAGAAGATCAAGGATTTCTATTACTTCATGCACATGAGTAGATTTGCTTTAATTGCATTTAATGGTATGGGGAGGGAAGGAGAATGGGGAGTGTCATATCTTATAGAAATTGATTGCTGTATTTATCTGCATAACATTATTAAATGTAACTTCACAGCAGTTCATTGCCTTACTTTTGAATTCCTGCTCGTGTTAAAGTGATTGACAAATACATACCAGATGCAGAATTCACACAGTTATATTTTATATGAATTTGTCATAAAACTGTTAGGCAGTTTGTCATGGAAATAAAAGATATGAAACCTAGACTTATGTAGCATTAGCATCAATGATATTTTACAATGTTAATGCAAATTGCAATTAACATTCAGTGTAGTGAGACTGCAGGATCCTCAAAACTCATTTTTTTTCGCAATAAACTATCTATTAATTCTTTGTTAATCAAAAGATTGAAATTTGCCAAGTCTATATTAGCAAACTGTTTCATGCGAAATATTGAGCTGTTTTTGTCTCATAGTAAAAACTGGTTTAACCTCAGTGCTTGCAAAATCTTATTTTTAACTGACTATAGCATTCTAATCCTGACAAATATAGATGTGTTTTAATCAGCCAGTTAATTAATCTAAAGCAATGAGAAAGATGGTTGTAATTTTTCACACCAAATACTTCTTTTAAATGCTGCGATGCTTCAACACTATTAAATCTATCTTTGTTCATGGACCAGCATTCAAATTGAAACACTGCATTGAGCAAATGCCTTCAACTCAAAAGGCAGGCCAGTACATGAGGGGAAAGAAAGACAGAAAATGACTCCCTTCTGAATGATCACTGAGAAAAACCTAACAGTGACTACTCTCCATAATGCAGCATGAAATTATGTCTCTTGCAAGTTTCTGTTTGTTTTTATTTGCATTTCAGGGAACATGAAGAATAAATACATTCACAGGAGCCAATGGTAGTATTGCATTCCAGGAGAATTGCAAGATTGCCCCATGGTTTCTACTATTCCTACCCGCAATCCCCTCAGCGACCGAAGATCCAGACTTAAGTAATATTAATTAACTTTTTTTTGTTCCTTAATGGAATACAGGTGAGGCTGGTAACAGCAAGCATTTATTGCTCAACCCTAACTGACCTTGAGAATGATTCGGAGATGCCGGTGTTGGACCTTGGGTTCATGTCACATTACAGGTGATCACCATTGCACTACACACACACACACAGATATTCCTACACAGACACTCTCACATACACACGGACACAGATACACACAGACGCGCACACAGACACCCACACACACTCTTATAGACACACAGACTCCCACACATGCACCCCCTCATAGACTTAAGACACTCTGCACTCACTACACACACACACACAAACACACACACTTTCTCACACTCACAACCCCCAC
>NC_057719.1:20715400-20732092 GCF_004010195.1 Chiloscyllium plagiosum
AAAGAAAGGGTTTTGTGATTTACACATGAAAGAAGTGAAACTATCACTAAATTCTAACAGATGAAAGGCTTAACAGACAATCAATTCTTCAATGTATAATTTCAGTTACATCACACTGCAAATTTTTGCTATAAATTCTGTGTTACGATCGAGCCCTCCACAATCACCTGATGAAGGAGCGTCGCTCCGAAAGCTAGTGTGCTTCCAATTAAACCTGTTGGACTATAACCTGGTGTTGTGTGATTTTTAACTTTGACCTTGAGAAAGTTGTGCAAATTACCTCGAACTGTTGCAGTCCATATGATGAATAATGCTATTGGGTAGAGAGTTCCAGAATTTTGGCCCAGTGACAACTTTACATTTCTGAGTCCAAATGATATGCCACTTGGAAGGGAACTTGTAGGTGTCAATGTTTCCATGGTTGAAACATTGAAGATGTTGAATTTCTAAATGGGAAAGATTTGAATATGGATTTTAGAGACTTTGTGAAGAGGATTTGGTGAATTTTAATAGTACATTCTTTAGATTGCACACACTGTGGTCATGTTATGTCCATGAGACAATTTCAAACTGAATGAAGTTTGGAGATTCTCCTGAAATCGTATCTTCTGCAACTGAAAGATGCTGGGATAGAATATTTGTAGTCCAACTTATTGATCTGAAGCAACAGCAATTTCTAGAATTAAGTTTTAATGATTTGAATAAAGAAAAATCCAGATCAGAAGAGCTCTGTACCCAGTTTTTGTGTTGTAAATTTTATGCAAGAAAGAAAGGCTACACATTGTTTCAGATGGCAGTTGACTTAAAAGACATTCACCACAAAAAAAATGAGTAGGGGACAATTTTAAAGGAATTCAGATAATCATTTTTCTTACATAGAACTTACGGAAGCGAGACAGATCATTCATTGTTGCAGATCTATGTCTACTCAAGGACAAATAAGATGCTACAATACAAACTGGTCTAGCCAGTAATACTTGCATTCCATGAATTCATAAACCAAATGACCATAGGGTGTAGGAGCAGAATGAAGCTATGCAGCCCATCGAGTCTGCTCCACTATTTAATTGTGGCTGATACGCTTCTAAACCCCATTCTCCCACCTTCTCTTTGTAGCCCTTAATCACCTTACTAATCAAGAACCTATTTATTTCAGCCTTAAATCCACGCAATAACTTGGACTTCACAGTACCTCCATAGCAAAAACTATGGCTGAAGAAATTCCTCCTCATCTTCAACCTGAGGCTGTTCCCTCAGGTCCTAGTCTCTCCTACTAGTAGAAACATCTTCTCCACATCAATTCAATACAAGTCTCTCAGTATTCTGTAAGTTTCAATGTTAACTCCCCTCATCCTTTTAAACTCCATCGAGTACAGACCCGGAGTCTTCAACCACTCTTCATATGACAAGATCTTCATCCCGAGGATCATTCTTCTAAAATTCCTCTGGACACCTCTAATCCCAGCACATCTTTCCTTAGATACGAGGCCCAAAGCTGCTCACAATATTCCAAATGCAGTCTGAGCAGAGCCATATACAGCCTCAGAAGGAAATCTCTACTCATGTGTTCTCATCTGTTTATAAACAAAAGGAACCAGCCTGCTTCCTGAAAGATGTTTACATGGAAATTGTAGAATGTTTCAAGCAAACTTACAATCCTAGTAGATATAGAAGGGGTTTCATGGAAAAGAAGAACTGTAATTGTTGCACAACTGCATAAGACTGAGAGGTAAATCCAACATTTACCGGCCAGTCAATATAAGGCCAATGATGGCAAAAGTTTGACATGTATTGACCTAGATGAATTAGTGGCTTTTCAAAACATCTGAGTTAGTAAAGGAATGCTATGGTTTAGACAAAGCATCATGGGCTTTCAGATGACACAATGCAGGCTCCTTGAGCACCTCTGCCATTCAATAGGATCGTGTCTGATCTGATTGCGGCCAAAACTGTTTCTACCATTCCAGCCGACTCGATACATCTTCCTGAAATCTACTGTCCTCTTCATTGTTCACTACGTTTCTGATCATTGCATAACTTAAAGGTTTTGAAATTATTTTCCATATGTCTAGTTCCAGACCAGTAATATATATCAAAAAGAGAAGTGATCCCAACAGTGAGCCTAGCGAAAAACCATCCAGTCTGTAAGCAGACACTTACCATTACTCTCTGTATTCTGTTCCACAGCCATTTTTGTTTGTAGAACCTGCTCCTTTAATCCCATGGGCTCCAGTTTAGTTTAGATGTCTATTATATTGTACTTTATTAAACAATGTTGAAATAGCACAGCCAGGAAGCCTAATGGGATGGAGGCCTTAGCTATGAGTAGAGTTGAACATATAAGTAAGAATGTTACGCTTAATTTATACAGGGCATTGTTGAGACCACATCTTGAATACTGTGTATTGCAGAAGGATGTAAAAATATAAAGGAGGCAGCTCAGAGGAGGTTTTTTGATTAAATTTAATCGAAAAAGGTTGCAAATGACTTTATTGGAGGAAAAATAATATTGTGTGACAACATAAACTGAATAGTATAATTTCAAATTTAGTGCAAAAACTGATAAACCTGAAGTGTAAGTATCCAACTCGGAAAATAGTAGGCTGAGTTGAGAAGGCCTCTAATGCTTATATGATCCTGAGGATTATAATTAGAGTCACGGGGCTGGATTTATTGTTATACCCAGACGTATGATGGGAAGCAGCAGTATTGTATAATGGAGTGGGATGATGCAAAGTGGAAATTGTATTAACTTCCTTATTTCTTCCTCCAAGGACTACCACTATGACCATTAAGTTCTGCCCATAGGGTAGGAATTAAATTAAAACTTTATAAAACAAAACAGGCCCTCAACTGGATTCATGCACCCAATTCTGAACATCACACTTCTGGAAGGATGTTGAGATGTTAGAGAGATGGCAGAGGAGATTTAGTAGAATTATACACATTCAAAAATCACAGTTAAGCGGAAAGACACAGAAACTGGGATCATCTTCCTTACAATTTGATAGACATGTTCAAGATGATAAAGAGAAACTCTTTCCAGTGGAGGATGTGTCAGCAACAAAAGGACATTGTTTTAAGGCAGTTAGCTGAAGTACCAGACGTGACACAAGAAGGTTTTCTTTGACACAGCAAATTACTATGATCTGAACTCTCCTGTGTGAAATTGGTGGACATAACTGGTATAATAACTCTTTAGTATGCATAAGTATTTACGTGGAAATGTTTACAGGGCTACAAATTTTATTTTAGTATCTCTGCATCAACACTGAATGTAAATTAGGGCCAAAAATTTCTCTATTAGAGGGTCCAAGGAAATATTGGCTGTGTATAATAAGTGCTTTCAGTGAAATATAGCAGATGTGGAGATAACTGTGGGTGGCACGGTGGCTCAGTGGTTAGTACTGCTCCCTCAAAGCACCAGGGTCCCAGGTTCAATATCAGTCTTGGGCGACTGTCTGTGTGGAATTTGCACGTTCTCCCCATGTCTGCGTGCTCTGATTTCCTCCCACAGTCCAAAGATGTGCAGGTCAGGTGAATTGGCCATGCTAAATTGCCCACAGTGATAGGTGTATGAGTCAGAGGGAAATGGGTTACTCTTCGGAGGATCGGTGTGGACTTGTTGGGCTGAAGGGCCTGTTTCCACACTGTAAGTAATCTAATAAGATGGAATATTTTTCATTGCCAATTTGAAGCAGATCTTGTATAAATACTTAGCTGTGGATGAATAAATGAATAGTCAATAATGGATTGAGATGACAGCATGGCTTGATCTACCATGATAGGTACAACATTTAGTTGATAAGTTTTATGCTTTCTGGCTACCATAAGTTTTGGGTATTGTGGTTCAGTCTTCCATTAACAAGAAATCTTTCACTTAAATAGATTGTACCTGCACTGAATCTGCAGCATTTCATCTTTGTCTCTACTATTGTCTGAAACTCTGAAGTTCCAATAAGTATTTTGCTTTACAGACATGCCATTGTACGTAATAGTGACTATTATATTATAGGAGAAAGTGAGGACTGCAAATGCTGGAGACCAGAGTTGAAAAATGTGGTGCTGGAAAAGTGCAGCAGACCAGGCAGCATCCGAGGAGCAGAAGAATTGACATTTCGGGCATAAGCCCTTCTTCAGGGATGAGCTCATTCCTGAAGAAGGGCTTCTGCCTGAAACGCGATTCTCCTACTCCTCGGATGCTGCCTGGCCTGCTGCACTTTTCCAGCACCACACTATTACATTATAGTCATTCTATCCTCTTGTCACAGAGTCTTGCTAACGTGTGATTGCTGATATCAGTGTCATAGCCATCATTAACATATGCATTCTCATTATACTGCAAATGTTATTAATGTTTATGCTTAGTCTGTACTGTAACATGTTTAATAAGCTCAATAGCCTTGTATGTTATATCCGTTTGTTTTTTTGTATTGGCTATGCTCTTGACTAGGCTTTGTACAATGTCAGAAAAGGTCAAAACAAAAATTATTTTATCAAGTGGTATAGCTTGTGGGCCATTTACCCAGTTTCTGAATGGTAAATTCTGATTGGATGTTCAGTGTGGACTCCACCAGAGCCCATTCAGGCACATTGCAAATTGCAGATTTGAAGGGTCAGGAAACTCCTGTCAATTTGTGCCCTTGTTGTTAGCAATCCTTTCAGTGTCATGATTATGTCGACTGCAAGACTGGGCAAATACATTTCCTCCATGTTATATGCTTGTCACAATCTAAGTGAAAAACCAATTGTAATAAATATCTATGTATATTTAGTGACCGTTTTAAAAATGTACTATTAAAAAGCTTAAGAAAGCTGACTGTTGTAACCATGTGACTGGACTGTCAATAATCTTCCAGAAACTTCTCAGATGTCAACAGTAGCCAGAAAATCACAACCTCCTCTTCAGTCTGGAATATAAACTGTTGCGTTATAACATGCTGTAGGGATGATTGTCTCACAGAATACCCCCTGCACTATAAAATTTCAAGTCACATGAATCTGACAAGATGTGTTAATGAATTTACATTTAACCTCTGGAATGGGCATTGACAGTTGGCTATCAATTCTCATCCTACAGGAGGTTTGGTGCCATTAGACCCACAGTACCTGGTACAAATATATTTTTAATAAAAGAATTTTGAAACAGAAGGTTATTGTTGGGTGACTGTCTATTTGGAGTTTGCACCTTCTTCCCGTGTGTGTGTGTGGTTTCCTCTAGGTGCTCCGGTTTCCTCCCACAATCTAAAGACATGCAGATTAAGTAAATTGATCATCCTAAATAGCCCATAGTGGGGGTTCAGTAATGTGTAGGTTAGGTACATTAGTCAGGGGTAAATGTAGAGTAATAGGGTAGGGGAATGGGTTTGGATGGGATACTCTTCGGAGGGTCGGTATAGACTTATTGGGCCAAAGGGCCTGTTTCCACACTGTAGGGATTTTATGATTATATTTATGGGTTGACACTGTTCCATTTACCCTGTAGTGACAATATGAACAGCTCAAACTCCAAGATCCAAAGGAAAAGCCTTGGGAATGAAAGACAGACAACAAGCAGTATTTGTGCCCTCTGAAAGTAAAACTTCCCTTCGTCAGAACAGTGAAGCAGCAATTATATTTCAGTAAAACCTCCTCTCAAGACTTTCAAGGAGAATTTTAAAGAGAAGAGATTGCCTATAACTCCTCCACAAAGAAATTCTAGTTTGCTAACTCCAGTTTTTAAACTCTTGGGCTCCAAAAACAAGGACATCATTAAAATGGTATTCCTTAGCTATTTATATTTAAGTTGAAACTAATCAAATAGTCTCTTTATCCTTTCTGCTTTTCTCACCCAGTGTCTGGCTGTAAGCATTCATATGTTGCAAAGTCTTTCCTTCCATGTCGTCTGAGACTGAAAAATAAACCCTTTTGCTGGGTTAACTACAGTGTTCCACTTGGTCCTTACAAAGTCAGTAGTAGGAGTTGGGGGGGGGGGGGAGGTGGAATATGCACCAACTACTTAAAGTAAAAGGATAATTTGAATCACAATCGATGTAAGGTGAGGTGAGGATCAGGAGAAGTATTTATTATAAAATTTGTAATCAGTTTGTAACAACATAATTTTTTGTAATCATACACTTCAACATCAATGTTGAATAGAACTTAGAATTTAAAATCTTTTTTTAAGACTGTAGAATGAAAATGTTTAAATGCAATTTTCAGTCGTTGGAAGAAGTAAAATAAATATGTGAATGTATTTTCAGGCATTTCCTTCCCTCTTCGTTTTGTGGCTTTTTAAAATATTTCCTGCATACAGTTATTACATTATCTGTCAAAAGCCCTGTAAATCTACGTTTTGTTATGCATGTTATTCTTTCTGTCTGAGATAAGCTGAATTGAAATTCCATATTTGCACCTGCATGGTGAAGTGACCTTTAATTAACAATAGCCTACAGCTAATATTAAAATAAAACACTAAAAGGTAAATTACCAGCAGTATTTGTGTCTCAGATGACATTAGGCTCTGAAAAGGTCAAGGTAAATGGTGAGATTCTAAGAACAGCAGAACAGATTTCAGCAGTATATGGAGAAGGGGATTTGACCTTATTTACAAATGACCAATTTTAATAGTTCACATTTTTCTCCAGCCAACACAGGGAAAGATAAAACATTCAGTGATTGCACCTTTTAAGAAGTCAAAGCCCAATATCACTATAGTCATAGAGTCATAGAGATGGACAGCACGGAAACAAACCCTTCTGTCCAACTCGTCCATGTTGACCAGATATCCTAACCAAATCTAGTCCCCTTTGCCAGCACATGGCCCATATCCCTCGAAAACCCATCCAGATGCCTTTTAAATGTTGTCATTGTACTAGCCTGCACCACTTCCAAAATATAATCCTGTCATAGAGGTCTACAGCACAGAATATGGCCCTTCAGCTGAGTCTGCACCTAACTAGTCTGTCATTTTATTGACCAATGGAGTATCATTATTTCATCATGTAAAGCATATTTTGAAATTTAGGTCCAGTTTTAACCTGCTTTTCACTGTGATTATGGTGCTGAAAGGTATTTACACAATAAGATTGCTGTAAATTAATATTAAAATAGGTTAAGACAACTCCCATTTATTGCAGCTCCAGAACTTTTAAAATGCTCTTTGAACTCTTGAAAAAGCTATATACAGTAATAATGTAACAATCAAAAAGGCTAGAGAAACTCATCAGGTCTGACAACATCTATGGAGAGAGAAACGGTGCTAATATTGCAAAAGAAGATAAGTTTTTCCTGCAGTGTATCAGCGCGTTTGCCTCTAACTAAAAGCTTGATCATTTGAACCCATGGTTGAACGGGTCAATAATAAAATAAAAGAACTGCGGATGCTGGAAATCAGAAACAAAATCAGAAATTGCTGATAACCTCAGCAAGTCTGGCAGCAACTGTTGGGAGAAAGCAAAGTTAACTTTCTGGTCCAGTGACCATTCTTCAGAACAATAATCAATGTGGGACTAAGAATGGTTGCTCCTCCAAAGAGGCAGCACTACTTGACCTCTTTCCGTGTTTTAAATTTCAATGATTCAATGAACTGTGACATTAAATGTTTGAAGGGAATTAATTGACAAGTGAAAGAACAGGGGAGTGAGATTTATTGAATATCTCTCCAAAAGAGCTGACACTCGTACAATGTTCCTAAGCCCCTATTCTGTGCTTATCTTTTTCATTCCTGTGAAGTGATCTTCACTGACTAGGCTAGCTTCACTGGGTAGCCAGCTTCACTGACTAGGCCAACTTCACTGGGTAGGCAGGCTTCACTGACTAGACCAACTTCACTGACTAGATCAGCTTCACTGACGAGGCCAGCTTCGCTAGGTAGGCCAGCTTCACTGATTAGACCAACTTCACTGACTAGACCAGCTTCACTGACTAGACAGCTTCACTGATGAGGCCAGCTTCACTAGGTAGGCCAGCTTCACTGACTAGACCAACTTCACTGACTAGACCAGCTTCACTGACTAGGCCAGCTTCACTGATGAGGCCAGCTTCACTAGGTAGGCCAGCTTCACTGACTAGACCAACTTCACTGACTAGACCAGCTTCACTGACTAGGCCAGCATTTATGGCCAATCCCCGATTGCCCTGGAGATGGTGATATATAGCTGTCTTTTTGAACTGTGGCAATCTCTGAGATGTACATTCACAGTGCTGTTAA
Organism: Chiloscyllium plagiosum; assembly: GCF_004010195.1. Taxonomy (NCBI): domain Eukaryota; kingdom Metazoa; phylum Chordata; class Chondrichthyes; order Orectolobiformes; family Hemiscylliidae; genus Chiloscyllium; species Chiloscyllium plagiosum. The sequence goes on from NC_057719.1 coordinate 20,723,592, forward strand.
GAATCGTGTTCCTATTTTACTTTTCTATGTGACAACATGAACAGAAGGCTAATAGCAGAGAGTTTTTGATGCATCGAGATTAGAGAAATAAGTGTCAGTTAGGCCCTATTAAGCCCTGCATGCAAATGTTTACCAGAAAATTATTAGTGGACCACTACAGTAGTTGAAGTTATTGTAAAATCTAAGATAGTATCTGGGGTCAAGTTTAAGGCAAAGCAAAAGTGTGTTACAATTGTGTTCACTTTGAGACAAAAAGGCTCAATCTGAAGTGTGGGAGAGTAATTGTTCTCTAGATATGTTTTCATAATTCTTTTGTTAAAAGGATTTATTAAATGCATCAGCCAAGGTAACAAAGGCTGTATTAACTGTCATGACAACAAAAGCAAGTGCTTTATGGAGCATTAATATGCACCATGCCTACATGTTGAAATTTAAAATGCTTCAGTGCCATTTACAATTATAATAGTGCTGATTCTTTGAAATAATTAACTATCAGATTTCATAGGGCCATATACCTAGATCCTCTGTTGTCTGTGAAATAAAGTGGGTGTATAATGGGCCTAATAATGGCCTAATTTGTCCTCATTGGCATCAGCAAAAGCATTGACTTTTGTTTTTAACTTTCTGGGCAAAAAATAATTCCAACATTGTGCTGAAAAGAAGATTTACTGCTTAGAAATATTCACTACACTCCCAATTGAATTTAGCTTGAATCATCTGGTGTTAAAAGAGAGGTAATGGCCTCAAATCTGTGTTTGACACCCTGACTGGCCTATTAATGCCTGATGAAATGGTCTGTTTGAAAGGGGCTTGCTGCTGGGTGCTCATTGCTCTTGTCATTTTCAGATGGTGAGACCATTCCAATACACAGGATGGAATTTGTCACTTTGAGCTGAAAATGGTCCTGGTGTATGATATACAATGTCTTAAACATTTCTGTGGGCAATAAAGAAACCCTAGTTCGATAAGCTTGGTACCAAGAGGCCATAAAGAACAAGATCTCTTCTCCATGCACCACAACAATAACTTTAGCTGGTATCTGTTGTATAAGGGCTTCATACCCTACAGCAACATTGCAATAATGTCAGAGAGCTGCACATCACTGGGCATAAGTAGCACAGCATGAGCAGTGAGCGTACAGGGATATGAACATGCAAAGAAGGTAAATTAGTCCTTACCTAATGTAAGCAGAAATCAGACATTTATGTATCTAGGATTATCATGAAGTGTAGCATTTAGTAGTAATATATAATAAATAATGTTAATTTGAAGTCTAAACCTAAGTCCAGTTCTTGACTTTACCATCGCCTTAACAAGTCTGTCTTGAACCCAAACTCATAGTGTGGAATCAAACCACACAATAAATTTAAATCAACTTTTCTCCCTTCACTTGTGATGGTCACTCCCTTCCTCTCTGATATTTGATTTGATTTGATTTATTGTTGTCACACGTACTGAGATAAAGTGAAAAGTGTTATTTTGTGTACTCTATAGACAGATCGTACCAAACAAAATACATCAGGACAGTTGATCAAAGTTCAGAATACAGTGTTACAGCCACAGAGAAGATGCAGAGAGAGACATAGATCAACCTTAACATTTGAGAGGTCTGTTCAAAATTCTGATAACAGCAGGGTAGAAGCTGTTTTTGAATCTGTTTGCATGTGTATTCAAGCCTTTATATCCTCTGCCCTACAGAAGAAGGTGAAAGGGAGTTTAATCAGGGGTGGGAGGTTGCTTTCCCGAGGCACTAGGGAGTACAGAGGAACCTCAATTATCTGAAGGACACAGGTAGGCAGTATTTTGTTTGGTTAATTGAATTCTGGGTAATCGAATGCTGGATAACATAGTTTAACCGAGCACCGGGAGCTTGCGACCTTGCCGGATAATCCGATATTCGGATAATCGAGGTTCCTCTGTATAGATGGAGTCAATGGATGAAAGGCTGGTTTACATGATGGATTGGACTGTGTTCATGACTTAACTATTGACTATAATGACCCCGATTTGGTTGGCCTCAATCTAGTGAGATGCATTAGGCAGGACATTGATGCTCATAATTGATAATGAGGGCATAGTTCAATATCATAGCCAACCCAAAGCTCGTAATTTGCTAATACACTTTTCCAGTTTGCTCAAAGTTGAAAATCAAACCTTCTAACATTACTGTTTGCATTGTGCAAATTTTAAATAGTTTGAACATTTTAAAAGTTTTTGAATAACTATCCCAGAAGTCAAGCACAAACTTAAAATCAGCCATTTGCTTGCAATGTTCATTTGCCTTAAATAAATTCACAAGAGCTGTAAAACAAGGTATATCTGAAAAATTATATACAGACTGTAACTGGTAGAGATTGTCTCAAATATTATTAATATCTTAACCTTTTAAATATTTTTAGACTTCCTTAAATACTTATCACCAATTGAAAATTTTCCAGCTTCATTGGCAAATGGGGAAGGTCAGCAGATTGTTCTACTCAGACCTTGGGTAGAAACGGAGAGCACCGCTTTGAAGGGTTCCTTTCTAGATCAGGTGTCTGCCAACAGGCAGTTGCTCCCTCCCTAGCCCTAGCACTTTCATTAATACCTCCAACTATCCCCACCTTGGCATTCCCCTCCCTCTCTATATCCTTGGCCTTGGATGCTGAAACAGATTTTAGGTCTCAGCCCAGGCAACTGCTACTATTGGCACACAGCTCCTGACCAATCAGAATGTCTGTCATCTCACTGAGTTGAGACCTTTGCCCAAGTGAAGGTTGAATGGTTGTGGGTCTGCTACAGTCACAGGGAGGCGTTTTCATTTTTTCACTGGTGTGGTGAGAAACCATGCCAACTAAAATTCCTGCTTATTGCAGTTACCATTGTAGAAACGCCAATCCTTTGGTACAATCAAACCAACAGGAAATTCATTGATTGGAACCAACACATTTGTACAAACTGCAAAACGTTAGTGCGGCCCATTTGACCCAGTGTGAATTATTCATCATCAGACAGGCAAATTAACTGTCCGTTATCAAAAATCTGAAGTTGATTTCAGAGTACTTTATAAAACTGAAGCCGCTTCTCCATCACTGGACTGTGATAATGACATAATAGCTACTGACCTTTCAAATTCTGCTGTGTTGTCAATTATGTTCCCTCTACCTATTGCAGATGGAATTGGTTTTACACTTAAAATAATTGCACAGCTCTAACCTACTTTCAAGAGTAACTACAACCTGAATATTTCAAAGTTTTTAATCCTGTGTCAACATCAGTCAAAAAAAAATCAAATGTTAGCTGACGTCATTAACATTTAATAAGTTGATCTACTGTAGCCTAATTCGAGAATGCATTTTGGAGTAAAATGACTGTATGTAAAACAATTCTGAGGAGCTGGACAATGGGCACACCTCAGGCCAAGGGATAGGGAAATCGATTAAAGGAATATCGCAGAAGAGGGAATAGCCATATACTTGTGATTATTAAATATAAAGGTAAAGTTACCATATTCCTAATCTGCTATTGGAGACAGAAGACTGATGGCAGTTTAACATGAGGGCCATTATACCTCAGATGTGTGGAAAGGATAGGGATGAGAGTTCTTCAGGGGAACCTTCGCTGGTGCAAGAATTGAATTGAAACCCAAAGGGGCAGCATGGTGGCTCAGTGGTTAGCACTGCTGCCTCACAGCACCAGGGTCCCAGGTTCGATTCCAGCCTTGGGTGACTGTGTGGAGTTTGCACATTCTCGTGGGTTTCCTCCGGGTGCTCTGGTTTCCTTCCATAGTCCAAAGATATGCAGGTCAGGTGAAATGGCTATGCTAAATTGTCCATAGTATTAGGTGCATTAGTCAGAGGGAAACGGGTCTGGGTGGGTTACTCTTCGGATGGTCAGTGTGGACTGGTATCCACACTGCAGGGAATCTAATCTAATCTATTGACATCACTCTACATTGCAAGCCAAGCATCCAAACAACTGAGCTAACTGACCCCCAGTAAACTTAGGAGGTGACGGCCTAGCGGTAATATCACTGGACTGTTTTCTTCAGAGACCCAGGTAATGGATCCTGGGGTTGAATCTCATCATGGCAGATGGTGGAATTTAAATAAATAAAGTTCTGGAATGAAGAGCCTAATGATGACCATGAATCAATTGTCGAATGTCGGAAAAACCCATCTGGTTCACTAATGTCCTTCAGGGAAGGAAACTGCCATCCTTACCTGGTCTTTCCTTCATGTGACTCCACACTCATGACAATCTAATTGACTCTTAAGTGCCCTTTGGGCAATTAGGAATGGGCAATAAATGCTGGTCTAATCAGTGATGCCCTCATCCTGTAAATGAAAAGAATAGAAGCTCTGATCATAATGCAGAATGTTTGGGCTAGGTGGGAGAGAAAGGTGCTGAGATAGGCAACAAACTGACCTGACTTCTGCAGCTTAGGCTAAGGCGCAACTGACTCATGGTTCTCACATGTATCATGTCGTATTTATATCCTACCTAAACCAATGGGATATGACAGTTGATGGAGTAGATCAGGATACCTCCACCAGGGACTGGAGTAATGACTAACCAATGTTCTGGTTAGTCAATAAATGGAAAAAGGCCATGAGCAAACTGTGTCAAAGAAGGATGGATATACCAGATATACCAATCAGGAATAGAGACCCTTGACGAAATCTTGGGGTGCTCAGCCCAATCCTTTTTGAAAGGTGAGTGTGGGAATTTAATTGGGCAAAAATTCAGCTTGCTGATTGGTGAGTTAAAGTTTTGCTACTAAGTTCTTTAACCTTTCCCATGGGTCAGCTTTCAAAAATCTCTCATTAGCATCCTAGCTCACTAGGATTGCATGCACGGGTATAAATAGCTAAAGATTAGCAACGTGTGTATTCCTAAATCAAACCATACATCAATGAGACATGTATTTGTTGAGGTAGACCTCCAAGTTTCAAATACAAACTTCTTCTATTAATGAGGGAGTAATCCCTCTACACCAAGCTGTTTCTTTGTTCAAATGCATGTAGTGTAATGGGTGAAGCCTTACAGATTCAACCAGTTCACGTGGAGTTTAGTTTTGCTTGTAGGTCGTAAAAACATAGACCTGATTTTCCCAATGGCCAACAGTCGTTGTTCCAATGTAGATGGGAGTTGAGTGTAGTGTCTCTGTACAACCCCATTGCAGTAGACTCCAAAGGAATTGCCCAGGAGTATGAATATTCTGCTTGAACTCTCTAAAAGTTTCCACTTAAATCAGAGAGTGATGAAATGAAGTAAACAGTTACTCAGAAAAAGATAGACTATTAAATATATCAGGCTGGCTCTTGAATAACGATTCAACTGACCGCATACTTTCACGACAAACAACAACTCACCTCCCCCCAGATTCCTTACAACCCCACACCATCAGGACCAGACTGACATCCATACCCCGCTCTGGACCCAACACCACTTCACCTGCTTCAGACCTACCCAGACTTTTGGCAATATTGCATCCAATCTGCCTCAGTCTCTTCACCCCCACCCTAGCACCCCCATCCTCTCCTGCTCCATAGCCAATCTGCCATTGGCCACACCAGCCCCACTTCAAATTTGAAACTGAATGGGCCCCATTTTAACTAGACCTGATTTCGCAAAGCTGCTGCCATGTCCTACCATAAACACCATATCATTGACCGACTCCCTTTGCCACTTTGCACCCTGGTGTCCTAACTACCTGGCATTCTAGCCTCTAGCACCTTATCCCTTGGCATTCTACCCCCACCTGGCACTCTATACCCTGGCAAACTATCCATACCCATTTGTTAACTACACATCTGGCACCCCATCCGCAATCCACTCAGCATCAATGCACCTGACACTCAATTTAGCTGATGCCTGACAAGCCTGGCACCCTAGGAGAAAGTGAGGACTGCAGATGCTGGAGATCAGAGTCAAAGTGTGTGGTGCCAGAAAAGCACAGCAGGTCAGGCAGCATCTAAGGAGCAGGAGAGTTGATGTTTCGAGCATAAGACCTTCATCAGGAATGGGGGGGGAAAGGAGGTGTGGTGGGGTGCAAGGGGGCTGAGAGATAAATGAGAGGGGGGTGGGGCTGGTGTGAAAGTAGCTGGGAATGCGATAGGTAGATGGAGATGGGTGGAGTGGCTAGGTGGGGGGAGGAAGATAGACAGGTAGAACAATTCAAGAGGGCATCGTCCTCTTGAACAGGCCTACCTGTTCATCTTCCTTCCCATCTCTCCGCTCCACCCTCTGCTCCGATCTACCACCTATCACCATTACTCCCGCCTGCATCTAACTATCACCTTCCCAGCTACCTTTTCCCCCAGCCCCAGCCCCCTCCTATTTATCTCTCAGCTCCCATGGCATCCCCCTTCCACATTCCTGATGAAGAGCCTATGCTTGAAACGTTGACTCTCCTGTTCCTTGGATGCTGCCTGACCTGCTGTGCTTTTCCAGTGCCACACTTGTTGACATGGAAACTTGGCACCTTACTCACCTGGTACCTTAACCTCCTGGCATCCTAATCTCACATTTGTGCACATATTATTTGACAGCAGCTGTCTAAATGTCTGTATAATACTGTGCCTTTCAATTTCAGAAAATGGCAGATGGTCGCTCTGCAGAGAGGCCATAGTTTTCCTGGCCTGACAGTTATGCACAACCAGAGAGCTCTCACCCCTTAATGTTGCTATGGCATCTCCTTCACCCCTTGAGGGGATGGAGCAGCTGGTTAGAGATCAAGCTTCTTCTGTCCCGTCTCGCCTAGCTGGTGAATTCATGGCTTGAGTTATGGAGTGAAGATCTCCAAACATAACTGGCAGGTACTGATTATTCTGTCTCACCATGGCAACTATCACCCATCCCATGAAGACAACTGTGCCCTTGCATGCTGGAGTCACATCAGAAAGGATGTGGGCAGACTTCCCTGCTCTCGGCTCCAGTCTGCTCATGATCTCTGGCACTTCTGATTAACATTTCCCTGCTTGCCGATGTAAATCCATCTACTGATCGATGGCCCAAGTGCTAAAGTCCATCATCTGTCAGAGGCTTATTCTCCTGCAGTCACCTCATATCAAAAGTCTTGACCACTTCTTCTTCCTGTAGCTGTGGGACTTTGCCAGTGCCATGGTCACCATAATGTGACCCCAAGTTTATTTTAGAAAAAGTACACACCGAGGTGCTGGTGGTAGTGGGGATGGGGGTGGAGGTAGGGGGGCTGGCCTTGAAGGTGCATCCTCTGAAGTTCATGAATTTCCTCCTCAGAGGTGCACTGTGAGATGCTGATAGAGATGGGCAGGGTTCTTCTCTATTTGGTTCTGAGGTAGGGAATGGAAGCCATAGACTGCGTAGAGAAAAACATAAACATTTTCAGGTGTTGCAGTTCGCCCTCCTCACTCATGGCTTTATGAAGATGTTTGTGTTTGATATGTAGCTGTGAGCCTTTTACATGAGTATGGATTTGCTTTCCGCCCTTCAGCACAGACACATTCCCCTTGCTCTCCCACCAGTTGGGTGACCTGTTCCTGAGAGTGGGCAAGCAGTCTCATACCAGCCCACCACACTCACCACCCCTCCCCACTGTCGCGATACATTCTCTCTTGCAGAAGGAGAAAAGTATTGAAAGGCATTTGCTTGATTACTTTAACACTATGTCAATCTTGACAGATAAAGGTCAAGATGTCAGTCTGTGACCGCCTGTGAGATATGGGGCAATTTAGAAGGTGATATGGTCAAACAGCCTATGCATATTGATAAATTGTGAACTATATTTTGTATCCTCGTATATCCTCGTAAATCTCTCTTGAACCCTTTCCAAAGCTTCCACATCCTTCCTGTAATGCGGTGACCAGAACTGTACGCAATGCTCCAAATGTGGCTGCACCAGAGTTTTATCCAGCTGCAGCATGATCTCATGGTTCCAAAACTCAATCCCTCTACCAATCAAAGCTAACACACCATATGCCTTCTTAACAGCCCTATCAAACTGGTTGGCAACTTTCAAGGTTCTATGTACCTGGACACCAAGATCTCTCTGCTCATCTCCACTATCAAGAATCCTACCATTAACCCAATACTCTGCATTCCTGTTACTCCTTCCAAAGTGAATCACTTTACATTTTTCCACATTAAACTGACATTGATTGGGAAAGCTATAGCTCAAGTTCATTAGATGGGTCAGTGTTTGTCCAATGTGTGCAGGAGGGTTTCCTGACACAATATGTAGATAGGTCAACAAGAGGTGAGGCCATACTGGATTTGGTTCTGGGTAATGAACCAGGCCAGGTGTTAGAATTAGAGGTAGGTGAGCACTTTGGGGACAGTGACCACAATTCGGTGACTTTTACTCTAGTGATGGAGAGGGATAAGTGTGCACTACAGGGCAAGAGTTATAGATGGGGGCAGGGAAATTATGATGCTGTGAGGCATGACTTAGGATGTGTGGCCTGGAAAAGTAAGCTTCAAGGCAAGGGCATAATTGATATGTGGAGCTTGTTCAAGAAGCAACTATTGAGTGTCCTTGA
>NC_057719.1:20733752-20850656 GCF_004010195.1 Chiloscyllium plagiosum
AAATGTCAATTTTCCTGCTCCTCAGATGCTGCCTGACTTGCTGTGCATTTCCAGCACTACTCTAATCTTGACTCTAATCTCCAGCAACTGCAGACCTCTCGTTTGCCGACTACTGCTGCAGGCAGGACATTCCACGCCCCTACTACTCTCTGAGTAAAGAAACTACCTTTGACATCTGTCCTATGTCTATCACCCCTCAATTTAAAGCTCTGTCCCCTCGTGCTGGCCATCATCATCCAAGGAAAAAAGCTCTCACTGTCCATCTTATCTAATCCTCTGATTATCTTTTATGTCTCAATTAATTCACCTCTCAGTCTTCTTTGCTCTAACGAAAACAGCCTCAAGTCCCTCAGTTTTTCCTCATAAGACCTTCCCTCCATACCAGGCGACATCCTGGTTTATTTCCTCTAAACCCTTTCCAAACCATCCACAGCCTTCCTATAAGGCGATGACCAGAACTGCACACAATACTCCAAGTCCTACCGCACGAGAGTTTTGTACAGCTGTAACATGATCTCATGACTCTGAAACTCAAGCCCTCTACCAATAAAAGCCAATACACCGTATACCTTCTTAACAACCTTATCAACCTGGGTGGCAACTTTCAAGGATCTATGTACCTGGACACCAAGACCTCTCTGCTCATCTACGCTATCAAGAATCCTACCAATAGCCCATTTCTCTGCATTCCAGTTACTCCTTCCGAAGTGAATCACCTCACACTTTTCTGCATTAAACTCTATTTGCCACCTCTCAGCCCAGCTCTGCAGCTTATCTATGTCTCTCTGGAGCCTACAACATTCTTTGTCACTATCCACAACTCTACTGACCTTAGTGTTATCCGTAAATTTACTAACCCATCCTTCTGTGCCCTCATCCAGGTCAATTTTTAAATGACAAAAAACAATGGACCCAAAACAGATCCTTGTGGTACCCCACTAGTAACTGATCTCCAGGATGAAAATTTCCCATCAGCCACCACCCTTAGTCTTCTCTCAGCGAGCCAACTTCTGATCCAAATGGCTAAATCACCCTCAATCCCATGCCTCCATATTTTGTGCAATAGCCTACTGTGGAAAACCTTATCAAATGCCTTACTGAAATCCATATAGACCACATCAACTGCTTTACCCTCATCCACCTGTTTGGTCACCTTCTCAAAGAACTCAATAAGGTTTGTGAGGCACGACCTACCATTCACAAAGGATACCCTTCACCCTTACACATGAAACATCGACTTCTGCACCTCCTAATGCTGCCTGGCTTGCTGTATTCTTCCAGCCTCCTGCCTGTCTACCTCTGTCTAGGCTGCCTCCATCAGTCCACATGGCCCCTTGCAGCAATCCCAAGGGAAACACACTTTGCTTTTCTCCTGAACTGCCATCAGGAGAACTTCTATGGAGGGATAATTTAACTGTGTCCTCACTTTTTTTGCTGCCTCTCTGACTTCTTCAGACGTGGGTGGGAATGATGAGCAATGGTTGACCAATCCTCCCTAGTTGCCTGGATGTGCCATTGAGGTGCCATTAAATATGAAAGTTGAAAAATGGAGCCCAGAAGGTCTTATTAGGGGATGGAAATTTCTGTCAACCTGTCCATAAATGTTGCCATTTTACCCACACATGAATGTGTAATAAGTCTCGCAGAAATTAGATACACAACAACAAAACCTGGCGTGGCTCCCAGCAGGAATGTCTCCCTGTTTTGGCCTCCACACTTAGACTCAAAAAAAACCACAAGATTCTTCCCCTTAATTCTGATCCTGACTGGAGGTACAAATACATACTTAACTTTTCAGGAACTCTTCATGTGATCGCCTCGGCCCAGAGCCTTCTCAGACTAATGTAGCCCAGGAGTCCACACAGACAGCAGCAAAGTGGATCAATGTTGAAACCACATGCCTTTTTCCATTTCGTAACTCTTGCTGCATTCTAGGAGTTAAAGGTCGTGAAGCCACTTTTAGAGCCACTGAGATAAAGCAGGTGTGTAAGGTGAGTGAAGGAATAGGGTGTCAGTGGATACATGAGGGTTGCAAATTTGGACAATGGTTTGAGATGGTCATGAAGAGATTAAGTTGCCAGTCTATTTGAATGAAGGTAGGGAAGGGAGTAGGGTGTGAGGTAGGTGAGTAGTTGGGATGCCATGTAGGAGAGTGTTGGGGTGCTAGGTAAACAAGGAGATAGCTTAACAGTGAAGGAGCAACAGGTAGATGAGGTAGCTGGTGAATGAGTGCTTAGAGTGTGAGGTGGGCGAGGGTTAAAGTACCAACTGGGTAAATAGTTGTGGTGGGACATGGATAGGATACTAGGTTGGAGAGGGGTGAGTTGTCAAATAGGTAAGTAGATAAGGTGGCAATTGGGTTAGGTGCCAGACAGGTAAGTGGATAAGATGGCAATTGGGTTGCTTACCAGATGGGTAAGTAGATAGAGTGGCAGGTAGTTCAAGGGCTTGTGGTTCCACGTGGAATGGAAGGAATTCAGCTGTAAAAACTCAGCAGTTCTGGCAGTATCCATAGAGAGAAAGCAGAACTAATGTTTCAGGTCCAGTGACCTTTCTTCAGATTTTTCTGATTTCCAGCATCTGCAATTCTTTGGTGTTTTTGCTTTATCTTGTTTAGGAATTCAGATGTCCTTGCTGGAGCAAATGATTTGGTGATCAATCAAGTGTGCAATGGACCAATTTAACAGTCATATATAAATTCGAACAATTTTTATTTACACTAACATTTTCTGGATAACTACTCATTGTAGTCAGTCAGATCCTTTCAAAGAGTTTTTCAGAAGGTTCCAGCCACTCAGACATTGCTTGTTGGATGTTTTTCAGGGACTCTTGCTGCAATGGGATTTCCTCATGGTTCTGATCGCAACACTGATCGACCCTGTTGTAATGAGTACCGACCCATTGGAAGATCCAGGCCAATATTATTTTGGAATAACTCCTGACTCATCTTTCCATTGGGTTGACCTGGCAGGAAAGTCATAACCACTGCTTAATTCAGGCCTCACAGTTAATGTTCTTTTCATTCGTTCACAGGATGTGGGTAGACCACCATTTATTGCCCATCCCTAATTGTCTAGAGGACAGTTAAGAGTTAATCACATTGCGGGAGTCACATGTTGGCCAGACAAGAGATTTCCTTCTCTACAGTGCATTCACAAAATAGATGTTTCCCCCATCCTCAAAACAATTGGCAATAGTTTCATGATCACCAGTACAGCCTTAATTCCAGACTTTTATTGAACTTAAATTCCACTACTTAACATGTTAGAATTCAAATTCAGAACATGACGTGGGTCTCTGGATGTAGAGTGTTGTAAGAACACCATTGGGCCATTGTCTCTTTCTTAAACAGCTGTCAGTTATTTGTCCATTTGTCAGACAGCAACACCATCAGAGCCTAATCAGAAGATTTTAAGAAGGATCTTGCAGGTTTCTGGTGAGATGTCCTTCTGAGGTACGAGTGAAAACATTTTGAAATGTGAATGAGTAAATCCCACTAGTCCACCCATTTTCTGCCAGGAGGGCATTTAAGTTCCCCTTTATAATGCATACAGTAATCATAACTGTCAATAAAGATAAGTCTTCAATGAAAATGGAGATGCTGCCATTTCAAGTGCACATGAAATCTTCATGCATGTTAGATTATCAGACTCATTCATCATCTCATTGCATCCATTTCAGAATGTCAGTCTGACTAGTTTCCCATGATTAATGCCATGCAAAGCCTATTGAACTGAAACAGCCTTGATTTAATGCTAAACAAAATAAATCCCACTCATTGATGCAAATTTTCAAAAATGCCATGCCATGGCAGACATTTGGAATGTCAGATGAAATTCCCTTTTAAGTGGTTTCTGCCAAAAATCATATAGATTTGTCATCAGTCGACCAATGTTGCACATTTGAAATTGCTGCACAGTGAATTAATATTGTGGCAGTTTCCAATTCCATTTTTAGTCAAAAATGGGTTGTGGTAAATTAATACCCTGGCAGGAGTACCCTCTTAAGAACTAATGTGCCTTAAGGTGAGTGCATTTAAAAAACATTATTTGACCCAAGTCATCTAAGAAGTACTGTGGAAATCACTTAAAAGTAGAAATTAACTTCTTATTATTAAGTTTGATCAGAATAAATGCTAAAAAAAACCTGATAGACAGAACTAATCACAGATATGATTCTCCTTTTGAACAGATCTTAATTCTCTAATGTATCCCATTGATTTTCATGTTGTCAAAAATCTTTGTCATTTGATTTCACAGTGATTAAATTAGATTACAGTGTGGAAACAGGCCCTTCGGCCCAACAAGTCCACACCGACCCGCTGAAGCGAAACCCACCCATACCCCTACATTTACCCCTTACCTAACACTACGGGCAATTTAGTATGGCCAATCCACCTGACCCTGCACATCTTTGGATGGTAGGAGGAAACCGGAGCACCCGGAGGAAACCCACGCAGACACGGGGAGAACGTGCAAACTCCACACAGTTAGTCGCCTGAGGCGGGAATTGAACCCGGGTCTCTGGCGCTGTGAGGCAGCAGTGCTAACCACTGTGCCACCATGCTGCCCACTGCCCCCAGTGATCTCTTGTTCATTTGCAATGCAATTTTTGCTATTGAACATTGTATTGCAGTTCTAAGGACTGCTTTCGAGTTATGTTTGCTTGTATTAAAAAGGGCTTTAATGTCAGAAAGCTTCACATGGGAACGTAGTAAAGCAAAATGATGAGAGCTGTTCAAGGAAATATTTGGGCACAACTTCAAAGCTTGGTGGAAAGGTTGATGTTCAGGATGGTCTGAAAGGAGGAAGGAGAGTTGGAGAGTGTGATGAGAGATTTCCAGAGCATGAAATCTTGACCAATGAAGGCACAGTCATTAAAAATGGATCATTTAAGATTGGGGATGCGGAAGAGGTCAAAATTACAAAAATGCAATTTCCTGAGATTACTGTGGGGCTATAAGCCACAGCTTGGTGTGGAGTAAGTTCCAACATCCTCCTCAAATGACTGGAGGAGTTTCCAGAGATGGAAGTGGTAAAGACTGAGATTTTACATCAAGGGTGAGAATGTTAAAAACTAGGAGTTTCTCCACCAGGAGCCTGTGGAGGTCAATGAGCAATGAGAGGTGATGGGTGAAAGACCTTTTGTGCACTCAGAAATGGGAAACGGTTTCAAATCAATGTATTACAATGGACAAATGTTGAAAATCAGTGAGGCATGCATGTGAATAGTCAAACCTAGAGGAAACAAAAGCATGGTGAGAGCGGAGAAATTAGAAATAAACAGGGGCAGGAACAAAATGACCAAAATTATGGAGGAGGAAACAGAAAGTCCACGTGATTGCATTTTTATGTTATTAGAAGGTCATCTCAGGCCATAATATGGCACCACGTCTGTGTACCAGCTAGTTGAACTTCAGACAAATGTCAGGGGTGGCTACAAAGCAAGTTTGTCACTGGGACTGAAAGCAATTGAAAAGATCTCTCGATGTTCCAGTGGGATACACTTCTGCTGCTCCATTAAGTTAATGTGGACAAGTCACCTGATAACTGGAAGATAGTAATGATGTTGAAGGAGATGGTAGTGAGGCAGAGCTAGTGGTTCCTGCAAACATGTGGAAGTTAATATTTCTGGATGATGTCACAGGTAAATAAGAAATAGGGGGTAGCCAAAGATTGATGTTTGAGGGACACAAAGGGATCAGAGTACACAAGGAGGACAGGCCACTTTAGATGATTCTTTGGCTACAATTAGATAGACAGGAATGGAACAAGATGAGTCTAGTCCCACCAAACTGAAGGGCACTAGAGAGGTGATGGAACAGGATGGTCAACTATGTCAAAAGGCTACAGACAGGTTGAGAATATTAGGCGGGATATAGTCACAAAGCGTGGCATTTATGACTTTGAAAAAAGCAGGGACAGAAACCTGATTGAAAAGATTCAAATAAAGAGCTCCAGGAAAGGAACATGGAAGGCATATTCACACTCCAGTCTGCCTACCGAGGTCGGACTGTGAATCATCTCACTATTCTCTTACTAGGAAAGGTGTTTAAGTTATTAATGGATATTTTGATGTTTGTGATGCATTACAAAAACACATTATATCAACACACGTCATGAAATGACCTGACTATGACGTACAATCTAATTTTATGATGCATCACCAGACGAAACAGCATTGCTCTAGTGAAAACAAAGTTAATTAAAGGTGAAGAACAAAAGCTTGTCTTTCCAGTGATGCCTATAGCATAAAGAAAATACAAACAAAGCCTTTATTTTTCTGGTAATACTGCTGCTTTTACTAATATGGAATTATTGAGTTATGAAGTGCGATGGAGTCATAATAAATAGAACACAATATCTGAAAAATCAGTAAAATGATAAACAGGCGTCACGGTGGCACAGTGGTTAGCACTGCTGCCTCATAGCGCCAGAGACCCGGGTTCAATTACCGCCTCAGGCGGCTGACTGTGTGGAGTTTGCACATTCTCCCTGTGTCTGTGTGGGCTTCCTCCGGATGCTCCGGTTTCCTCCCACAGTCCAAAAATGTGCAGGTTAGGTGAATTGGACGTGTTAAATTGTCCGTAGTGTTAGATGAAGGGGTAAATGTAGGGGAATGGGTCTGGGTGAGTTACGCTTCGGCGGGTCAGTGTGGATTTGTTGGGCCGAAGGGCCTATTTCCACACTGTAAGTAATCTAAATATATAGGTACAATCTCGCTCAGTGTTAGTGAGCAGTATTTATACCATTATTAAGACATGAGTTTGAACACAGCCAAGACTGAAAATCAAACGTTCCTTAACTAAATGTATTTTAGTTGCTGTCTCAATGCAGTTACATGATGAAGCTTTTGCCCGAAACATCAATTTTCCTGATTCTCGGATGTTGCCTGACCTGCTGTGCTTTTCCAGCACCACACTCTCGACTCTAATCTCCAGCATCTGCAGTCCGCACTTTTGTAGTTACAATGAGTCAGGCCAGAATCATAATGTTTAGAACATAGAACATAGAACATAGAAGAATACATAATGTTTCTGTTATATCACTTCATTTACAAGGCTATGTAGCTGAAAAATGTAAAATTCACACTTATTTAGCATAGAATCTTGGAATGGTCAAAGTGCACAACACCATTCATCTGTCATGTTAGTATGGCTCTCTACATGAACAGTAGGCTACTCCCATTCCCCCAAACTCAGCGTAAAATCTGAATGATCAGGATTTCAAGCCTGTATTCAATTGATTGATTTATTGTTGTCACATGTACTGAGATACAGCGAAAAATGTTTTTTGTGTGCTGTGCAGGCAGATCATACTATAAAAAATGCATCAGGGTAACAGAATAGTGTGCAGAATACAGAGATACAGCTGGAGAGAAGGTGTAAAGAGACAGAGATTAGAATTAACATTTGAGAAGTGCATTCAAGAGTCTGTTAACAGCGGGGAGCAATACTAAATTTATTGTAACAATACTGAAAATATTTACAGCCATACTTGTCACTATTGAGAAATAGATTCTTAGAAATATGAATGGTAATCATATTCTTCACAGGCAAGTCAGCCTGAGGCAGGGAACATATAAAGCCTGACCTGGACACATTTTAATTAGAATCTTTCCTATTATCAATCTCAAGATATTTCTAAAAGTCACTTCATATTGTTGATCTGTTCAAAAGAAAGTTTGCACACCATTGAGGCCAAAGCAAGGGTTTGCAGCTTTTCATTATTAGCATAAGAGTAGTAAAGCCATTAGGAGCTTGACTCATTCATTCCAACTGATTCAAAACAAAGCTTTCAGGCACACCTTGTTTGTAGGAGCACTATTTATTTGTTTGTGAGACATGCCATACTTTTAAGTTATTTTTTCCTGTGGACATATAGCGAGGAAGTTTACATTTTCGATGTATTCTGTGGTTATAATTTATATATCGTCTTAATTCAGCTCACATGGAATTTAGGAACACAGATACGCCATTCAACTTGAGCCTATTCTCCAGTTATGCACAAATAAAGTCCTCCTCAAAAAAGCGAAAGCTTGGAGTTACAAGGCAGCAATCTCTGAGGCAATTATACATTCTGAAATAAATGTATCAACAATTAATTTATTTTCAATATAACCTAATGTAATCCCAGGGACACATTCAGTGAATGAGTTGCTGTATAAAGATGTTTTTATTTTATGATTTTCCTTAATATAAGTTCAATGGAAGGTTTCTTCATAATTTCCTGCTATATCTAAGTTACATCTAAATTGGAGAAACGAGTATACTGAGACAAACCCCTGGTTCACAGTAAGGAACCCATGAAGGACTTTTAATGCACGACCAGCTTCTGCCAATGCTGTTGGCAACAACTCAGCATCTGAGGCAATTTTTCCTCTTTGTGCTTCATCATGTATCTCCTCAGGGCACACACAGTAAAACAGTGACAATGGATTAAATTTTACCAGAATTTGACTGGGTGCAAGTTTTGGCAAGTTTCACGAAGAGTTTCTCTACATTAGCCTGAGTGGGATTCCTAACTTTATTCTTCAAAATATGTCTCATTAGCTATACACCAAACCTCTATGGTACCCTACTCATCCTATCTTCATTCTTGCTGCAGGCAGATGTACCCCCCATAACCAGGATCTCATGGGATTCTGCTTGTGAACCAGTTTGTTCTGGAGTTTTCCTGTGTAGTTTCTTCATCTCTGGAATTGCCCCAGATGTGTTGGACAGAAGAAAATTGGTAACTGATATGTACTCCGCACAGTAGGATAAAGCATAAGGTTCACAGACACCATTTTGTGATAACCATTGCCTTTCAGCTATGTTGCATGGGTGTTTGGTTAAGTACTATTGCCCTTTAAATGGTTCCACATTACACGCAAGTTCAGTCCTCTCTCTCACAGATTTAAGTACTTACTCCACCCAGTCTGAGTGTGTGACAGACATTTTCACGTCCATTGAACATTTGTAATTTGGATGAGGGTGGAAGGAAACAGTGGCCACACGGGAGCAAATCACAGACACAGCTGCTGATGAATGCTAAAATCGTGATATTCCATTCTTGCTCACCCTACCCATCTGCTTTGGTCCCTAGGTTCCAATTCAGCCCACTTATTTAACTGTTTATCACCTCACTTTACCCTCTGAACCTCAGGCAGACCACATCATTATGCCAGACAAGTAATGTACTGCTAACCCCCTCACTGAAGCAAGGTGTTGCTGACTGTAAAGGACGTCCTACTCTGTCATTACTCCTTTCTCTCATATGCTTCATTGTCTTTCCCACTTACACACCGCCCCATTCCATTCACAATTGTTACCCCATCTGCATCCCGGCATGCTGCTGCCAATCTCCACAGCTGAGTTGCTCACTTCCCGACAGAAGAAGTGGCTCTTGATTACGCTTCCTTGACTTTTAGTGGATGGGCTCCCAGGACTTACTGTGACCCACTCCTTGACAGGTTTGAACAGCCAGCCTCAGCCAATGACTGACTATATCTCTTATACAACTGCATATGTAGTTGTAGATGCATATACAACTTCCCATCTGAATTCTGTAACTCTCCAGATTGGTTGTACTGGGCTTGCAGGACTAACTGTGTTCCACACACTTGACTATAAATATATGCACCGCTGAGCACTCCAAGTATCTATCTAACCACGCCAAAACCCCGAGACTATATTGGAGAGCACCTTTAACTAACTTGTGCTGGGACTCCCTTCCTGAAAGCTGTCTCCTTTGACTTGATTGAAGACACTGAGACATGGCCATGCAGTGTGTATACTGCAGGCACATGGTGCAGGTATATGATTGGTGTCACATGGTGAGATATCGAAACGTATCCATCCCATTGACTGATCATGTTTGGCACTTGAAATAAGCTGCCCAGCTTTGAATCTGTGCTAAAAGGAAAGGCAAGGCATTGTTGCTGTGAATATCCAGGTAGGCATAAAGTGAATGAACATGAAGACAGCAGGCGAGGAATCCTGAAAAGCAGCTCAGTCCAATCCATGAGCCTGTCCCTGTGTGCAAAGTTTCCTGGCAGCAGCATTACAATGAAAGTTTTCAGCGCAACTGCAAAATGCAGCAATAAGTATCATAAAGAGATGGGAGAAGTGCTGTGAGTGTATGGTGGTGCTGCTATGTGGCAGATGCCAATGTTCATAGATAGGAGGTACAGGTGGTAAATGCCATAGGGTTTGTTCAATGATGTTGGTGCCTGGTGTCCAAGATGGAGGACCAGAGGAGCAAGCTGCGAGCTGGAGGCACCTGGTAATCACTCTGGTTTTCATATCAGGAATTGTCATCATCTAGTTTCTACCAGGCAGGTGAGAGAATGGAAAACTGCAAATAAATAAGGTGAGATTACGTAATAATGACATATTAATGCATTCAAATGATTACATTTTGGCTGCTTGCCACTCATCAGCAAGATTCTCATCTTGCTGTTCAACATTTGATTGGAGAATGGGATATTTTCCGTTCAACTTTGAGAATCCCATTCCTGCCAATCCCACTGTCACCTCCCAACTTTCTCACAAATACCCACATCATGCAGGTACTGGGAAGACTCTGTCTATCATTTCAAAAGTATTTTGTTGTCATTAAAACATTTGTTCCAAAAACATTACGCAAATCGAACTGAAAACAGAAATGTTCATAAAACCTATATCTTTCCTGAACATTCTATTGGTTTGAGACCTAATGACTGTTAATTAGGAAAGCACTTTGCACCTAAAAAGCTTTCACTAACACCAGTAAGCAGATGCCTGTTTTTAGGTGGCATTGGAAAACATTTTGAATGAAAAATTAAGTGGGAACAGTGAGCTTCTCTGTGATGTAGATGTGTGGCAATTCTAGATAGTAAAGCTTCACTTTCATGTTTTCTTTTATATTCTCCTCTTTGTCCTGTTTCCTTCGAGAAAGTCATCCAGTTCTGACATAATTCTACTCCTCTCAGAAGTGCCAAATTGTGCAATGCACAATCTTTATGTGGGAGCACAATGCCAGCCTTTATTGAAAGATGGTCTGAGTCAGTCAAGATGCCATCAGCCAGGCATCCAGTTGGTGCCCCTTGTTGCATAGGCCTCACTGAAAAAAAAAATTGGCTGGAGAGTGAAAAATGAGTCGACAAAATGCAACAGGGCAACGCTCTGAAAATTTCACACAGTCTGGTAAAGTCCCCTTGCTGTAGGCACATGCCAGCTCAACCCTCCTCTCCAGAGAAGACTCAATTGCAGCATGGGAGCGGTATGTCATATTCCTGATCAGAGGAAATCCTGCCTGGGAAATTAAAGCCAAAAGCTCTCTGTTTTTGACTTGCTGTGACACTGACCTTAATGTACTGCAGTGCCACCCCAAACAGCGATGCATCAATTTGCTGCTGCAGTAGTGGGCTGCAGATTGTGAGATCCTGTTTATAAATCACTTCTGGGGTGAATTGGACACAAAAGAATTGAAATCTTCCTTCACCTTTATGGCCATAGGAAATTGGAGATCTTCTGCTCCTACCAGGAAAATGCAGAGGTCTGCAACAACTTGATGCTATAGCCATAGCCCACTGGTTAGCACTGTTGCCTCACAGCACAAGGACCCGGCCTCGATTCCCTCCTCAAGTAACCGTCTGTGTGGAGTTTGCACATTCTCCCTGAGTCTGCGTGGGTTTCCTCCAGGTGCTCAGGTTTCCTCCCACAATCCAAAGATAAGCAGATTAGGTGAATTGGCCATGCTTAAATTGCCCATAGTGCTCAGGAAGGTGGAGGTTAGATGCACTATTCGGGGATAAATGCAGGGTAGTTTGGGATGATTGGGTTACTCTTTGGAGGGTCGGTGTGGACTTGTTGGGCCGAAGGGCCTGTTTCCACATTGTGGGGATCTTATGATTCTAAGAATAGCCTTGGAGACACTGATTACAACGAATGGAGAGAGAATGGTACCTTCTTCACAATACTACCCTGAGGCAACTCTCTCTGTTCCATCCAGATGCCTCTACCTGTGATACATGCTGTATCTGCTAATCGCTTTGCAACTGACATGGCTGCTGAGCTGAAAAGGCTGCATTTCCTCCTCAGTCATCCAGCCAATTCTGGAATATATGAACATTGACCCCGCTTGAACTCATAGATGAGAAGTGGGAGGGGGCAAAATCAATTAGCATCTGAACGTTTATTATATTTGTCTCAATAACATGCTCCTGTCAGGGTGATGTTTTGATGATGGCTGGCTGCTTGACAATTTTTCCCCTCATCTTGGTGATTTCATATTGACTTCAGCCCTCAGCCACTTCCTCCTGTTCATTCATCTTCAATGACCCGCCGAGCTGTCAACACAGTGGATGATCCCCTGGGAAAGACGAATTGCAACTGTAAAATGGCTCCTGATGTATGTGGCAATTGTCTGAATTGGCTGCCCCATCTCGTCCACTCGCATTTCCTAACCCTTCCCTGACCAAGCTAACTGCAATTTCTGTTTTGGTTTTTCATCACCACCTATCCCTTTCATCTTCTCCAATCTCACTTCCCATAATCACACCAGCAGAGGAAAATTCTACTCCATGTGCTTTATTAATGTTAATTATGCTGATTACTACGCTATACAGAGCCCAGCTAAAATCCAGTGATCTTCCAAATTATTCTAAATGAAGCTAATTGCTCGTTCTCATCAAAGTTCAAGATAATAATTCTGCTGGACTTTCAGTTATAGTCAGCTCTGAACATCCTGGGGTTTACTATTGACCAATAACTCATTTGCCGCATAAATACAGTGGCAGGTCAGAGGCTATGAATACTGCAGTGAGTAGCTCACTTCCTGACTTCCCAAAGCCTGTCCACCATTTACAAGGTACAAGTCAGGATGGTGATGGAACACTCCCCACTTGCCTGGATGAATGCAGTTACAACAACACTTGAGAAGCTTGACACCATCTAGGACGAAGTCGCCCGCTTGATTGGCATCACATCCACAAGCATCCACCCCCTCTACCACTGATGCTTAGTAGCAGCAGTGTGTACTATCTACAAGATGCACTGCAGAAATTCAGCACAGATCCTCAGACGCCACCCTCTAAACCCACAACCACTTCCACCTGGATGGACATGGGCAGCAGATACATGGGAACACCATTATCTGCAAGTTTCCCTCAAGCCACTCATCACCCTGACTTGGAAATATATCACCGTTCGTTTACTGTCACTGTGTCAAAATCCTGGATTTCCCTCGCATTGCAGATCTATCTACATCATAGGCACTGCAGTATTTGAAGAAGTCAGCTCACCATCACCTACTCCAGGGCAACTAGGGACAGGCAACAAATGCTGGCCAGCCAATGACACCCATGTCACATGGGTGCAGTTTTGTTTAAAATAACAGCTTTGTCACCATTTTACTGGTTATAAATTCACCTCAACAGAGTTCAGATCATTGGCAATGACTGTTTCCACATATACATAGCCTCTGTCAGATATTTCCGATGTTTCTTCAGTTTGGTCCTCAAATTTTCTCAATCTCTTGCTATTCCATCTCATTAAATAAGCTGAGATTCTGCCATAAAAGGAGATTGTTACAGGACACTGAAAACAGAAGGGTAATTGCAGCTGGAGATGAATTGATGCTTTCTGAATTAAATACCTAAGCCGAATTTATGCAAGAGATGTCAAAGCTGTTGGTAGCAAAACTCAAAGCTGCTGACAGAACAGCAGAAAATACCGCTTTGAAGCAGAAGAACTCAGCTGTAACCAAGAAAACCACCATGGTCCTCTGAGGAAGGATATGCACTCTTAAATATAAATTAAAATTTCAGAATGACAAAGTTATCAGTTTTACATTATCATCAGAAACAAATGGGAAAACAAAACAATGTTCCAAAAAAAATTTGTGAATTGAATTAAAAAGAATACAATGTCAAGATTTTTTATTTGACTGAATACCTACATAACATTAAATATGTCCATAAAATTAGTTAGAGGATTTTACTCAACAGAAGAATTAACTGTTTACAAACTGACAAACCTGTATCTCCTGGAAAAGAATGCATTTTTTACATTAAAGTAATAAACTTAACGTACAAGGTAATTCTGCATTTAACTGGGATGACGACAATTCAGATGCGTGGTTAAATGTGACTTCCTTTACAGTCATGGGTATTAAAACAACCAGACAGAGAAGAAAATGGAGACCAGAAGTTAAAACCTGAACTGCGTGGTCCTAAAGATCAACTACCTGGTGACAATAAAAATGGCAAAGTAACACAGTGGTTAGCACTGTTGCCTCACAGCGTCAGAGACCTGAGCTTGATTCTAGCCTTGGGTGACTGTCTGTATGGGGTTTGCATATTCTCCCCATGTCTGCATTGGTTCCTTCTGGGTCCTCCAGTTTCCTCCCACAGCCTAAAGATACGCAGGCTACATGGATGGGCCATGTTAAATTGCCCATAGAGTCCAGGGATTTGCAGGCTAGGTGGATTAGCCCTGGAAAACGCGAGGGTCATGACGATAGGGTTGGGGGGTGGCTCTGGGAGGGCTGTGCAAACTCGATGGCCTGAATGGCCTGCTTCCACACTGTAGGGTTCTATGATTCTAATGTTGAGTCTGGTTGCAATGGGAAACAAGTGGAACTACTAAATCCAGGGTATCCAGCTTTAGAAATGCTATGATAAAGAAGTTCACACCTTCTGATGTTAGAAAGCCAAAGTGATTGTCAGCAATCAACAATGTTGTTCTTGATCAAGTCAACTAGACCAAACCAAGTATATCAGGACATGGAAAAGCTGGAATACTGGTGTTAAATGAGAAAGGATGCTTGCTACAAAAACTGGCAGAAAGCAAAGTGATTGGTTGTAAACTAAAAGCTCATTCGTAAAACTGTTGGAATCCTCAGAGCTCATGCAAACTGGATTTTAAATCCTTACTGTCAAATGCTGTTGATTGTTCCAGATTAAGCAATAAGCTAAGGCAAAATGTTTAATGGTGCAAAGTGACAAAATGAAAGAGAACATTACTCATACTCCGTGTATGTAGTTAATAGTTAATGTCGCAATAATGTCATACTTTGCTAGTGTTGTGGAAAAACTATTACTATGATAATTTTCATTTTTTAGGCAGAAAAGATGTTATGAATTTTGAGATTTATAAGGTGATCATCTTAAAACTGTTCCCTTTAATTAAAGCGAAGATGATTAATGGAGAGGGGCTTGTGGTTTCAGATTAGTTCTGCACAAGCCAGGTTCATGTGACACATGAGGAGAAGGTACCCAGGTCAAATGCTTTTCAAAGTCAGGTACAACAGTGAACACAAAGAAAATGGCACTTTCCTAGCTGCTGTAGATTTTCAGGTTCTGGTGAGTACAAAACAGGCGTTACGTGCCCAGAAGAAAATGACTGCTCTTGGGTTAACTCAAGCAAAAGCTGAAAATGTGTTGCTGGAAAAGCACAGCAGGTCAGGCAGCATCCAAGGAGTAGGAGATTCGACGTTTCGGGCATAAGCCCTTCTTCAGGAATTGGATGCTGCCTGACCTGCTGCGCTTTTCCAGCAACACATTTTCAGCTCTGATCTCCAGCATCTGCAGTCCTCACTTTCTCCTCGAAGATTTTAACTCAAGCAAAAGGCCAGTGAAAATGGAATACATGTCTGAGAATGTAAAGATAGTGGGAACATAGAGACCATGCTTAGTGATTGGAACAAGGTCAACTAGGTGAACCTCAGTGGATATGAGTTCCCTGACTGGGGCTGTTAACCTGGTCCATTTCAGCAGTGGGGGTCAAGAGGGCTTAAGACAGGGGGCAGTCAGGAAGGTAAATCTGAATATTAAATACTTACCTTGTGAAGCAGCGGAGTGAAGGCTGAACAGGGGCAGATGCAGACACGGCGACTGTTGCATATGTGAACTGATAGAGTCGGGCAGTGGCTAAACCTGAAACATGACGCGTGTAGTCTCCCACCCGTCCTCCTCCTGTAACCAAAACAAAAAGGGGCTGTATGCAGAGTTGGCAGGTTAAGGATTTTTAAAATCTCTTCTGGCAATTTTGAGCAGAGGGGTTGGAAACTAGGGCAGGTGCATGCTCCTCTTGCAGGATGTGGGAGGGACGGGTCAACACTGGTGTCCCTGCTGACTTCACCTGCAAGAAGTGAACACAACTCCAGCTCCATACAGACCGTGTTAGGGAACTGGAGCTGGAGCTGGGTGAACTCCGGATCATTCAGGAGGCTGAGGGGGTGATAGAGAGGAGTTATGGGGAATCACACTTAAGTTACAGGATAAAGGTAGCTAGGTGACCATCAGGAGAGGGAAAAGGAATTGGCAGACAGTGCAGGGATCCCCTGTGGCCATTCCCCTCAATAATAAGTATACCATTTTGGATATTGTTGAGGGGACAACCTGCCATGGGAAAGCCACAGCGGCCAGGTCTCTGGCACTGAGCTCAGAAGCGCAAGGGGGCAAAAAAGAGAGCAATAGCAATAGGAGATTCAATGGTTAGAGGAACAGACAGGAGGTTCTGTGGTTGCAAGCGAGAACCCTGGATTATAGGATGTCTCCGAGGTGCCAGGGTCAGGAATGTCTCAGACTGAGTCTGCAAGATTCTTAAGAGGTAGAGTGAGCAGCCAGAAGTTGTGGGACACATTGGTACCAATGACATAGCCAGGAAAAGGGATGAGGGCCTGAAAAGTGAGTATAGGGAGTTAGGTTAGAAACTAGAAGGCAGGACGAACAGAGCAGTAATCTCAGCATTGCTACCGATGCCACGAGCTAGTGAGGCTAGAAACAGAGAGCATGTGCAGATGAACATGTGGCTGCAGGGCTGGTGTAGGAGGGAGGGTTTCAGTTATGTGGATCTTTGGGATACCTTCTGGGGAAGGTGGGACCTGTACAAGAAGGATGGATTGCAACTGAGGGGCACCAATATCTTGGGCAGGAGGTTTGCTGGAACTGTTCAGGAGGGTTTAAACTAGATTGGCAGGGGGATGGGAACCAGAGCTAGGATTGGAGGGTGAGGAAGGATAGACAGTTGATAGGGCAAATTTGCAGTCAGTGTAATGGGTTGAAGTGTGTCTATTTTAATGCAAGAAGTATCAGGAAAAGGATGATAAACTGAGAGCATGGATCAGTACTTGGAACTACAATGTTGTTGCCATTACTGAGACATGGATATCACAGGTGAAGGAATGGTTGTTGGATGTTCTGGGGTTTAGATATTTCAAAAGGAATAGGGAGGGAGGTAAAAGAGGTGGAGGAGTGACATTGTTAATCAGGGATAGTATAACCACAGAAAGGGAGGCCGCCGAGGAGAGTTTATCTATCGAGTTATTATGGGTAGAAGTCAGAAACAGGAAAGGAGCAGTCACTTAATTGGAAGGTTTTACAAGCCCCTCAACAGGAGCAGAGACACAGAGGAGCAGATTGGGAGGCAGATTTTGGAAAAGTGCAGAAGTAACAGGTTTGTTGTCATGGGTGACTTCAACTTCCCTAATATTGATTGGAACCTCCTCAGTGCAATTAACTTGGATGGAGCTGATTTTGAAGGATTCCTGATTCAATATATAGACAGGCAGACCACAGGGGAGGCCATATTGGATTTAGTGCTTGGTAACAATCCAGGTCAGGTGACAGGTCTTTTAGTGGGACAGCATTTCGGTGATAGTGATTACAACTCCATGACCTTCACTATACTCATGGAGAAGGATAGGAGCAGATAGTATAGGAAAGCATTTATTTGGGTGAATTACACTGCTTTTAGCAGGAACTGTGGAGCATAAATCAAGAACAGATATACTAAGGGAATTACATGACAGAAATGTGGAGGTTATTCATGGATCACTTGCTGCGTGTGCTGGATAGGTTTTTCCCACTGGCACAAAGTAGGGATGGGAGGTTGAAATAACCTTGGATGACAAATGATGTGGAGCATCTAGTCAAGAGGAATAAGGAAGCTTAAGGCCAAGGAGGCAAGGATCAGGCAGGGCTCTAGAAGGTTACAAGGTAGCCAGGAAGGAAGTGAATAATGGACTTTGGAGAGCTAGAAGGGGTCATGAAAAAGCTTTAGACGATAGGATTAAGGAAAACCCCAAGGCATTGTACACTTATACGGAGAAGAGGATGGCCAAAGTGAGGGTAGGGCCAATCAGGGATAGTGGAGGGAAGTTGTACCTGGAGTTGAAGGAGGGAGAGGAGGTCCCTAATGAATACTTGGTTCAGTATTCACCAGAAAGAGGAACCTCATAAAACAGGCTGATCTGCTTGAACAGGTTGAGTATGTGCTGGAAATTTTGAAAAACATTAAGATAGATAAGTCCCCTGGGCCAGATGGGATGTACCCAAGGTTGCTATGGGAAATGAGGGAAGAGATTACTGCACCTTTGGTGCTGATCTTTGCATCCTCACTGTCCATTGGATTAGTGCCAGATGATTGGAGGTTGGCAAATGTAATTCCCTTATTCAAGAAAGGGAATAGGGATAACACTGGGAATTACAGACCAGTCAGTCTTAGGTTGTTGGTGGGCAAAGTATTAGAGTGGATTCTGAGAGACAGGATTTATGATTGCAAAACCATAGTTTGATGAGGGACATCATGGCTTTGTGAGGGGCAGGTTTGGCCTCACAAGCCTTATTGAATTCTTTGAGGATGTGACAAAACACCTTGATGAAGGTAGAGCAGTAGATGTGGTGTAAATGGATTTGAGCAAGGCATTTGATAAGGTTTCCCATGGTAGGCTCATTTAGAAAGTAAGGAGGCATGGGGTACAGGGAAATTTGGCTGTCTGGATACAGAATTGGCTGACCCATAGAAGACTGAGGATGGTAGTTGATGGAAAGTATTCAACATGGAGCTTGGTGACCAGTGGTGCTCCACAGGGATCTATTCTGGGACCTCTGCTCTTTGTAATTTTTATAAATGACTTGGATGAGGAAGTGGAAGCTTGGGTTAGAAAGTTTTTCAATGACACAAAGGTTGGTGGAATAGTGAATAGTGTTGAGGGCTGTTGTAGGTTGCAACAGGACATTGACAGGATGCAGAGCTGGGCTGAGAAGTGGCAGATGGAGTTCAACCTGGAAAAGTATGGATTGATTCATTTTGGTAGGTCAATTTCAAATGCAGATTACAAGGTTAATAGCAGGATTCTTAGCAGTGTGAAGGAACAGAGGGATCTTGGGCTCTAAGTACATAGATCCATGAAAGTTGCCATCCAAGTTAATGGGGATGTTAAGAAGGCTTCTGGTGTGATGGCTTTCATTAGCAGAGGGATTGAACTTAAGGGCAGCAAGGTTATGCTTCAGCTCTATAAAGCCCTGGTTAGACCACACTTGGAATATTGTATACAGGTCTTGATGAAGGAGCACCTGATGAAGGAGCCGTGCTCTGAAAGCTTGTGACTTCAAATAAACCTGTTGGACTGTAAGCTTGTGTCATGTGACTTCAATTTAATTTGTGATTGAAAGCAAAGTCCATTATTCTGAGGAAGAGAGACTGGACCTGAAACATTAACTCTGGCTTTTCTCCATGGATGCTGCCAGAACTGTTGAACTTTCCAAACAATTTCTGTTTTTGTTTCTGATTTTCAGCATCCACAATTCTTTTGGAGTCCATTATTCCCAAAAAATTGATCACAATCCTCAATATCAACAACTAGAAACTGCACCAAATCAAGGTTCGTCACAACTGTGTTGGACCACAAATTGCAACTGTGTTACAAATTGATTAATTATTCACTTCTGTTATTATACTCTAAAGAGGTACAAGCATAAGAGATACAGTTAGTAAGTTTGCAGATGACACCAAAATTGGAGGTGTAGTGGACAGCGAAGAGGGTTACCTCAGATTATAATAGAATCTGGACCAGATGGGCCAATGGGCTGGGAAGTGGCAGATGGAGTTTAATTCAGATAAATGTGAGGTGCTTGGGAAAGCAAATCTTAGCAGGACTTATACACTTAATGATAAGGCCCGAGGGAGTGTTGCTGAACAAAGAGACCTTGGAGTGTAGGTTCATAGCTCCTTGAAAGTGGAGTCGCAGGTAGATAGGATAGTGAAGAAGGCGTTTGGTATGCTTTCCCTTATTGGTCAGAGTATTGAGTACAGAAGTTGGGATATCATGTTGCGGCTGTACAGGACATTGGTTAGGCCACTGTTGGAATATTGCGCGCAATTCTGGTCTCCTTCCTATCGGAAAGATCTTGTGAAACTTGAAAGGGTTCAGAAAAGATTTCCAAGGATGTTGCCAGGGTTGGAGGATTTGAGCTATAGGGAGAGGCTGAGGGGTGACCTTATAGAGGTTTACAAAATTATGAGGGGCATGGATAGGATAAATAGGCAAAGTCTTTTCCCTGGGGTCAGGGAGTCCAGAACTAGAGGGCATAGGTTTAGGGTGAGAGGGGAAAGATATAAAAGAGACCTAAGGGGCAATGTCTTCATGCAGAGGGTGGTACATGTATGGAATGAGCTGCCAGAGGATGTGGTGGAGGCTGGTACAATTGCAACATTTAAGGGGCATTTGGATGGGTATATGAATAGGAAGGGTTTGGAGGGATATGGACCAGGTGCTGTCAGGTGTGACTAGATTGGATATGGATATCTGGTCGGCATGGACGGGTTGGACCGAAGGGTCTGTTTCCATGCTGTACATCTCTATGACTCTTTAACCAAATAATGAAAATTTACACAAGGCATGGTAGGCAATGGACAGAAAGGATTCAATCCTGCTTGCTGCATCAAACTTACTTGAACAAAGTTGCTGCTGAGTAAGAAAGACAGAGGCAATGGTAAAATAGTAATATCACGGGATTATCAATACAAAAGGATAACTATGGACATGAGTTCAAATCATCACAGCATCAGATGACTGAATTTGAATAATAAATATTTGCAAGTGATAAGCTTGGCTAATAATAAACAAGCAATGATTGCCAGAAGAATCCTTTAGGGAGTGAAATATGTCATCATTAAGTCAGAGCCACAGCAATGTGACTGACCTTTAAGTGTCCACTGAAATTGTCTCACATCCACTCAGTGATGTTTCCATAACAGAGAATGTAAAACTTGATTGGAAGAAAATTCTGCAACACTGTTGTAATGTAGAGCTCAAAAGCTTACAAAGAAAACACTGTGACAATGCTATTGTTTTAAATTTTGAAAAGACTTTAAGCATTAAAACAACAATGATTGAGTGGAAAATTACATGACTAAAAGGATCAGTGTTTATCTGTTGCAAGGTAGTTAAATATTTGAGGAAAATAGAACAAATAGCACTGAGATACAACTTATTTAAAGTGGTTTTCATAGCAATAAGAGGAATTAATCTATTAAGAAGAAATGACAGAAGAAATAATATTACCATCAAGATTTAATTTCAGAGATGGGTCAAACTGAACATAGGATTATACATCTTGGAGAAAACAGTTCTTAAATGTAGAAGATACAAAATTGCTTCAAAATTAAATAGTACATCTCAAACTGAATAAGAAAATAAACTATTAAATTCAGTGTTTCAAATATTAGATTATACAATGGCTAAATCAGGGCTAATGCCCGAAATGTCGATTCTCCTGTTCCCTGGATGCTGCCTGACCTGCTGCGCTTTTCCAGCAACACATTTCCATCTCTGATCTCCAGCATCTGCAGACCTCACTTTCTCCTCAAAGCACAAACTGTGCCCAGCAATGAAAAAAGAATGCTATTTCTGTAAAACTACAGATAATTTCCAGAAGTTGTGTAGAAATAGGAAGCTTAGCATCTTTGAGGACAAAGCAGCCTGCTTGATTGGCCTCCATCCATCAGCTTCAACATTCATTGCATTCATTCCTAATACACACTGGCATTAGAGTGCACTTTCTCCAAAATGCACTGTAGCACTCACCAAGGCTTCTCTGAATATATAATGGCATCAGATAAATAGACACCTGCAAGTCCCCCACTGGTGTACACACACACACACACATTCCCACTCTCTGGCGCCATCTTAAAACACAGAAGAATAAACCAAAAATTAGAACACAATGGCAGAAAAATAACAAAATAAAGAATTAGCATTCAACATTATCAGCTTTAACAATATTATTGTTCCTTCACTGTCACTGGGTCAAAATCCTGCAATTCCCTATGAACAGCATTGTGGGTATAGTACATACCAAGGGCAGTAGTGTTTCAAAAATACAACATACCATCCTTCCCTGAACAGCAATTAAGGACAGAGAACAAATGCTTGTCTAGCCAGCGACACCATATCCACGACAAAAAAAGACATTGAAATTTGGGTGCGAACTTAAATTGTGTCCAGAAATTTATATTTTCACAGTGCATTTCAATTCAAGACAGGTGCAAATTGGAAACAAATGCTGAAAAACTGAATTAGTTTCATCTTAGTACTCTTCATTTAGTGCCTAGAAAATGTCTTTCTATACAAGTACATTTCCATGCTAATAGCTTGACACTCAGCAATTAAATGTGTCAACGTTTTCACAAAAAAACATGTAAACCACTGTGAAGATTGAATTTATTTGCAGCAAGTAATTGTTCACAGTTCAGAATTTACCTTGTACAAGCGAGTCAAAGCCTTAATGCAGATTGTAGTCAAGATGGAAAAGAAGTAAAAGATGAGGAAGTTTGAAAAGTATTGATTTGATGATGACTCAGAGGAAGGAAAAGAGTTAAAAATGGAAAAGAAGATAAGTTAACCTAGTCCAGTATGGCTTAGCATTGTTAGGTTGCCTTTAATTATTATCATTCAGGGTTTTGCTAGCTAGTCCAAAATTATCAAACATAAGAACAAAAGAATTAGGAAGAGGAGTAGGCAATTCAGCCCTTGTCATTTAATACAATCATGACTGATCTCATCTCAGTCTCAACTTCACTTTCCTACCTGCTCCCATAACCCTAAAACTTGTTACTAATTGAAAATCTATCTATTTCATTCTAATTACCCTGTAGAAAATGGTGGTGAGCTGCCTCCTTGAACCATTGTAGTCCATGAGTAACTAGCCTCACAGTATCTCCCTCCCACCATCGAGAGCAAGTTCCAGGATTTTGACCCAGCAACAGTGAAGGGGAGTCGATATATTTCCAAATCAGGATGGTGAGTGAGGAGGGGAATGTGCAGGTGGTGTTAACTTCAGTGTAATGCTGCCTTGGGTGCTTCTCGGTGGAAATGATCATGGGTTTTAAAGATGCAGTCGAAGGAGCCTTGTTAAATTTCTATTGCTAAAGCACCAGTGATAGAGGGAGTGATGGTTTCAATGTGGTCCCAGTTAAGCAGGCTGCTTTGTGCTGGATGGGGTCAAGCTTTGTAAGTGTGTTTGAAGCTGCATCCATCCAGGCAAGTGGGAAGTATCATAATGCTCCTGACTTGTGCCAAGAAGTACTGGATGGGCTTTTGAGAGACAAAGGTGACTTAGGCACTATAGGATTCTTAGCATCTGGCCTGCTTGTGAAGCCACTGTATGTTTATAGCCAATCCAATTCAATTTCTGGTCAATGGTAACAGCCAGGTTTTTAATAGTGAGCCATTCAGCAATGGCAATGCTATTCGATGTTGCAGTATGATGGGTATGATAATATTCTCTGTTGCTAGAGATGGTAATTACCTGGTATTTATGTGACATGAATGTTCTTGACCACTTCACAGCCACATATGAATCCAACCAGTGAAGATTTTTTCCCTCTGATTCTCATTGACTCAGTTTTTGTTCAGGCTCCTTGATACTATACTCAGTAGAGCACCACTTTAATTCATGGTCAGAGATTGTGGAGTTTTCACGTTTTCCATGTATCTGCATGGGTTCCCTCCGGGTGCTCTGGTTTCCACCCACAATGCAAAGATGTGCAGTTTAGGTGGATTGGCCATGCTGAAAAGTAGTGTGCAAACTAGATGAGTTGGCCATGGGACATGCAGAGTTACGACACAGGGTGGAATGTTCTTTGGAGGGTTGATGCAGACTCGATAGACTGAATGGCCTTTTTCCACACTGTGGGATTCTATGAATGCTGTAGAAACTCAGTAAGTCTAATGCATCTGTGGGAAGAGAATCAGAGTCAATGTTTATGAGTCCAAAGGCTCTGCTTTGGAGCTTAAAGTCTTTGGACTGAACCATTAACTCTGTTTCTCTTCCCACAGATGATGCCAGGACTGCTGAGCTTCTCCAGAATTTTCTATTTTATTTCAGATTTACAGCATCCACAGTATGTTGTATTAATCCACCTCTCTGAGTATGTTCAAAAGGATTTGATCAGAGTGATGGAAACTTCTTCATTAACAATAATGGTCACCCATTGTTCATTGATGGTCATCATCATATAATTGGAACTCCTTTGATATTTTGGAGAACTTTAATTGTACAAATCTGAATTTTGTTATTAATGTATACAGTGCAGAGAACTGCAACAGATCTCCAGTTAGGATTCCTGCCTGTCTGAACTTACAGCTGAATTGAAAGTTGAAAGCTCTTCAAAATTTGTTTCCAAAATGAATCCTAAATTCACCTGAAATTTACTACTATCTTTGCCAGGAACTGCTATCACGTCTCACTGCCTTATAACCAACTCTGATGGAAGTCTACAATTCCTCACATCAACTATTTACGGTCAGTGCCTCAAAGTATATACTATGTAAGTTATTTCCACTGGTACCTACTCCCCATCTGATTCCGAGATTTAGTTTGGGTATCAATGACTCAAACCTTGCAATTTGCAGAAACAATTATACCTTTATTGACTATGTATTGTGACACAAACATAATCCAGAAATACTTCAGACATAAGATTCAACACTCACCTTGTGCTTTAATTTCCCTGAGAGATGCACACAGTCAGATGGCCAGTCTATCTTCTGCTGTTCTGTTCTTGGATAGCTGACTAAGCTGCCTTCTATTTTTTATCTTCAACTGCAGCCACAGCAACAACAACACCGAGCCAATTGAGACTGTGCCTACTTTCCAATGTTCTGATTAACAACATCCCATGACTGGTCCATTTCTCACCCCCGCCAACCTTTCCTAGAGCAGAAGAGATCTTTCAACACATTTGGTTAATCTCCTTCTAAATCTGGTGGCACTGGTGGCTCAGTGGCTAGCACTGCTGCCTCACAGCGCCAGGGACCTGGTTCAATTCTAGCCTTGGGTGACTGTCTGTGTGGAGTTTGCACGTTTCCCCATATCTGCATGGGTTTCCTCCCACAGTCCAAAGATATGCAGGCCAGGTGAATTGCCCATGCTAAATTGTCCATAGTGCTAGGTGCATTAGTCAGGGGTAAATATAGGGTAGGGGAATGGATCTGGGGGTGGGGGGGCTAACTCTTCAGAGGGTTGGTGTGGACTTGCTGGGCTGAAAGGCCTGTTTGCACTCTGTAGGAATTCTAATTCTAATTTTAGCTTATTCTAGCATGAGGTCTGTTTCATTATGACAGCAGTGATACAATCCCACCTGTTTGTCCCAGTTTTCACTAAGCAACCAATGCACAGGATCAAATATAAACTGCAAAATTTCCACTTAGTCAATTATGTTCTACCCAAAACAGTATTAACTTTATCCTAAGTAAAACCACAAAACTGTATGTTTGTGTCACATATTTCTGCCACAAAGGAAAACCACATAAACCACAATTTGTAACCTCAGATTTGTATTTGCTATTAGCTAAATAAGATGGCAAGTATCCCATATTCTTTGTGTTTAGCTATGTTGGTCTTACAAGTGAACAATCCTGGATTGACTCAAATAACCTTTTCTAGGTTTTGACATAATGCCAACAACTAGCAATTGTGAACAAGACCCTTCCCTACATTAAATCTTTATGGAATGATTATTTGACAACAAGTGTTCAGTTTTAAGATTGTGTGTGTGTGTGAACTAATGTCAGTCAACTCTGAAATTGCAACTGAGGACTACAGATTTAAATCTAAGAGTGCTGTGTACTGTGTAAAAGTTTGGGATTGGGGAAAACATTGCTCTGTCTTTTCAAACTTAAACCACTCTATTTACAGACAGAAAGTTGGTGGCATAAAATGATTCAGTTAGAAAGAAACACTCAAATTAATTGTTAAATTTCATGACATCACCTGAAGTACTGGAAAATTGCTTCTTGTTGTGAATTATGACTGCTATTTTCTGCAAAATAAAATGTGTTGTTTTTTTTATTAAAAAGTCAATTTCAATTTTGTATCTTTTTTCAGATTTCCTTAGTGACTTTGCTAACAGACCTTTTATTAAATCTGTTTCTTTTCTTGCAAATGTGAAGAGATGAAAATTATTTTTTAAATTGTTTGAAATAAAGAGCAACATGAAAGTAAGTGAACATATTGTGCATGGTTGAAATGGAAGAATAGTAGGTGGTTTGATTGCCTACATCAGTTTGTACTGAGACTCCCATATAATTGCAGTCAGTTTTCATTTCGATGATTCACACTGAACATGGTCTCTTAAGATCAGCATGGGGCTGCTCAGGTTAAATTCATGCACCTGGCAATGATGTCAAATTCCCATCCTCCTGCACATTTTGAGCATTCTTCTCCCTAAATAGCAGATTTTGGGAATTACAGAATGGCTCAGGTTAACACCTCAGGTTAACACTTGGGTCAAGAGAGTGGAAGATGTTTATTTGAACAATCTGCTCCAACTGTAAATTAGCATCAGCGGCATCAGCACAGCCTCGGCTGTGAATTGACTGACTCAAAACTATTTAATTGCTCCATCTTTACCAAAGAGAGTGCTTGAATTGCATCAGTATTGTTATTTTTGAATAGGGTTTACTGAAAGGATAATGGAGTGTAATGAATAGGCTCAATGTACGTAATGGAAAGAGCAGCAATCAGGTGCATTTTCTTTCCAATGGAAATATTATTCTATCATATGTTCATAATTAAAGCTCAAAGAAGATTGCTGATTGGTGCAAGCTGTCTCTTTTCTATAGCTGTGAATGCAAATTAAAAATAGATCATTTTACCAACAACCACTCATGAAACCTCAAGACAGTTTTTCATTTGAGGGTCAATTTTGAATAAATCCATAGTACTGACCCATGATTTGCTGCCTTCCTTATCTACACATGCATAAATATATTGTTATGTCTTGTGTTGCAATCTTTCCACTTAAAATTGCTCTGTAAAGCCATATTGATATCGTTATACCTTTTGAGATTGTCATTTGACCTCAAAATGGATGCAAATGTTCCAGGCTTTATGAAGTTATCACATTATGTGCCCAATCCAACTATTGTCTTTGAAGAAAAACAAAATGATTGTGGATGCTGGAAATCAGAAACAAAAACAAAAATTGCTGAAAAAGCTCAGCAGGTCTGGCAGTATCTGTGGAGAGTTAACATTTCAATCAGAGTTAACATTTCAGCTCCAGTGACCCTTGCTCAGAACTCAGAACCTGGTTCTGAGGAAGGGTCACTGGACCTGAAATGTTAATTCTGATTGGTCTCCACAGATACTATCAGACTGCTGAGCTTTTCCAGCAATTTCTGTTTTTGTTTCTGGTTTCCAGCATCCACAATCATTTTGTTTTTTCTTCTCCGAACTCAGAATCTAGTTCTGAGGAAGAGTCCCTGGACCCAAAACATTAACTCTGCTTTCTCTCCACAGCCAGACCTGCTGAGCTTTTCCAATAATTTCTGCATTTGTTAATGTCTTTGAAATGTCAGACTAAATTGACGGAAGGGGTATCATGTTTCGATGAATCTCCCGCCTTGAAAACTTTAAGAGGAAGAAGTGGACATTTTCCCCTTGGCTGTGAATAACTATGACCCACCACTCCCTCACAATTTATGATTCTCAAATAATATCAATTTTCCACAACAATAAATTAGAACAGAAGAGAAAGCCTACAAGGGTTTTATTGTTGCCTGTTTTAACAGAGGCACTCCTACAGTTTTAATTATGTTGCTTCGTTTGCACAGCATTTTTATATTTGTCAACAGTCAGCATTTCATGGTAATGGTCATTGTTTTGACGATTAGTCACTGCAACACTATTTACTGGGAACATTCAGTGCTGCTGGGCCTCTTATACTTTGATTTATGAATCATATTAAGCTCTTGACCGACCAATTTTGTGAGGATATACCTGAAATTTATCATTGGATCCTGAAGCCTGAATCATAAGAAAAAGGGTAGTGAGGTGAAAAGTTTTATGTCACTTGCTGACATGCCAGTTCCCCAGAACCATTATATATCCAGAATTTCTTGGAGGCAAGATGGTTTAAGGCATTGGCGATATCAGGCT
Source organism: Chiloscyllium plagiosum (assembly GCF_004010195.1). Lineage (NCBI taxonomy): Eukaryota > Metazoa > Chordata > Chondrichthyes > Orectolobiformes > Hemiscylliidae > Chiloscyllium > Chiloscyllium plagiosum. The sequence goes on from NC_057719.1 coordinate 20,761,944, forward strand.
ATCCACCCACCAGTTGTATTAGTTAGGCTGATTACACTTAATACTGATAAGACACCACAGACCAGATGCTTTTCATCCAAAGATACTGAGAGGCATAAAAGTAGAAACTATGAAGGCACCAGCCATAATTTTCCAATCCTGTTTAGATAAAGGGGTGCTATCAGAGGACTGGAGAATTGAGGACATAAAACCTTCTTCCAAAATGGTGTCCAGTTACTTTAGATAGACCCACAATGGTGGAGGGAGGGAGGTCCAGGATTTTGACAAAGTGACACTAAAGAGACAATGATATATTTTCAGGATAGTGTGGGACTTGGAGGGGAACTTGCAGGTACTGGTGTTCCCATGCATCTGATGCCCTTCTCCTTCTAGAGTGTAGTGGCTGCAGGTTTGGAAAACATTGTCTAAGGAAACTTAGGAGAATTTCTGCAGTGCATCTTGTTGAGCGTCACTATTGGAGGAAGTGGATTTTATGGGTGTGTTGCATTTCAAGCAGGATGCTTTGCCCTGGATGGTGTCAGAGCTTCTTGAGTGTTATTTGAGCTGCATTCATCTGGGCAAATGGGAGTATTCCATAACACTCCTGATTTGATTTGGAGATGTCGGCGTTAGACTGGGGTGTACAAAGTTAAAAATCACACAACACCAAGTTATAGCGACGCTCCGAAAGCTAGTGTGCTTCCAATTAAACCTGTTGGACTATAAACTGGTGTTGTGTGATTTTTAACTTTGTACTCCTGATTTGTGCTGTGTATGTCATGGACAGTATTTGGGAAGTCAGAGGGCAACTGTAGGATTCCTAGCCTCTGGCCTGATATTGTAGCCACATTAGTAATGCAGGTCAGTTTCGAGTCAATAGTAACCCTTGGATGTTGATAGTGGGGGATTCAGTGATTGCAGGTACAATTGAACGTCAAGAGGAAATGGTTAGGTTCTCTCTTGTTGGAGATAGTCATTTCCTTGCACTTGTGCCACTTATCAGCCCCAGCCTGGATACAGTTCAGGTCTTTGTTGCATTTGAACATGGACTGCTTCAGTATGTGAGGAGTCACGAATAGTGCTGAACATTGTGCAATTATGAGCAAACACCCCCACTTATGACCTTACATTAGAAGGCCATTGATTAAAAAGCTTTGCTGGGTCAACCACACTACCTTAAGAACTCCTGCAGAGGTGTCCTGGAGCTGAGATGACTGACCTTTAAGAACCACAGCCACCATCTTATGTGCCAGGTATGCCCCCAACCAGTGGAGACCTTATCCCCTGATTCCCAGTTACTCTAGGTTTGCTAGAGCTCCTTTATGCCAGTCTGTCAAATGCAGCCTTGACATCAAGGGCAGTCATTCTCACCTCACCTCTGGAATTCAGTCTATTGTCCATGTTTAAACCAAGATTGTAATGAGGTCAGGAGCTGAGTGTCCCTGGCTGAACCCAAATTGGGCTTCATTGAGCAGGTTATTGCTGAGGAGGTGCTGCTTAATAGTACTGTTAATGACACCTTCCATCGCTTTACTGAAGACCAAGAGCAAACTGATAGACTGGAGAAATTGGGACTGTTCTTGGAGGATAGAAAGGTGAGAGGAGATTTGATGGAGGTATTCAGAATCATGAGGGGCTAGATGGAGTAGCTGGTGAGAAACTGTTGCCATTCATGCAAGAAGTGAGAACAGACGTAAGGTAATTGGCAAAAGGATCAATGATCACCAGAGGAAATACTTTATCATTCAGGGGAGTGAAATGCACAGGCTGAGAGTGCTGAGTAAGCACTTTCAACCAAGGCACTCAATAGTGAATAGATTCATCAGAAAAATACAACAAAAAGCAGTGTTATGAAAAAAAGGTGGGGGCTGAGACTTGGTGACTATTTTTACAAATAACCAATACGGATATATTAGACTGAATGATTTGTTTTCTTTCTATGTTTACTGAACATGGGATCATGTATGGATGTTATCAATATGAACTAATAAGACAATTTATAAGGTTAGACGCAAGTGATGATTAATAAAAATAAAAATGCATAAACTTGGAGATAACCTTGTCACATGGTATGTAAATAGTTGGAGTGTAAAAGTTGAAGGATCTGTATTCTGATTGTCAAATTGCGGCAAGTGGTGTTCCTTGGTTATCTATAATGAGGCCTTTCCACCTCATCAGAAAAGATCTTAATGAAGAAATATTGTATATTCAGTTTTGCAGATGGCATTAACTTAGGAGCCATCTTAAATTGCATGGCTGGAAACAAGTCGTTGTAAAGGATAAAGCCAACTAAGTGAGTAGTCAAAACAACTAACAAATTTTGAACCAGAAAATCAATAGGCCATTGATGTTGCAGAGACAAATTAGCATGTTGTCATGGTAGTGGGATACTAGGACCCATAGAGTTAGAATGGTATGTCAGTGTCCATGTAAACAAACCATTTAAAGCTAGTGTACAGCTCCTGAAAATGTCCCTGTTTTTGGAATGCAGTCTGACTGCAGCACTGTGCAGCTGTACATTTACACATCTTAAAGGAACTTTGTCTTGTGAACAGGCAATGCAATACAAATTTTGGACAGCTGAGAGGTCATGCTTGTCACTGGCTTTGAAGAAAGGCATCTAATGATCTTTGTAGCACAGATCTTCCATTTATCAATGGCATTTTAAAGTTGGCATCAGTCAAAGTTACTCAAGAGGTACTGCAGCAATAGTGCCATAAATAGTTCACACAGTTCTCCCAAGTTACATGTCTTAACCAAGGTTATCTCCAATCTCCAATGCCGTTCAGGTTCTAGAAAGATTCTACACTGTATATCAGCATAAAACGGATTGGCAATTCAGTAGATTCAGATTCACCCTGGCTTAACCTCAACACTTTCAGGTAGGTAACACTTACAGCATTTGAGAACTGACCGATCATTTTGATATGTCAAATTGATAAACAATTTCAATGAGGAGGATTCCTGTAATCTGCATATTTGTAACAAAAGGATGAATAGGCTCAGTTTCTTTGTTAAATAAATACTGCTGTTAGCTACAGTAAATTGATATTTTTTTAAAAATACTCTCTCATGGGCTGTGGATTTTGCTGGCTAGGCCAGCATTTATTGCCAATCCCTAACTGTCCATCAGAAGGGTCATTTTAAATTTTCATTTCCGAAGATGATCAGCTCCAGTACAGTTTTGGACTTAGAAGAGCTGAACCCAACTGTAATCGTGTTTTAGAGCTTTACCTTACAACTTTTGGGACCTAGCCTTGGGTTTCATCAAGTCACAAGGAATGTTTTTTTTTTCTCTTTGGCACATATAATCTTTTTTAAAAATTCATTTTTGTTCTTACTAGTTGTAAATCCTTGTACAAAATAACCCTGGACAAAGCACTTGATTTTTCACAGCTCGATTCTAGAAGGTCAGTAGTATCGTGTTATAGAGAAGAGATGGATGAATATTTAAGGTTAAGATTGCACAGCATGTTTAATGAGGTAGCAGCAGAGCACTGTAATGTCAAGGGTATTCTGTTCATTCTTACTTTAATTTCCTCTTCCTGTTATTTTCAAATGATTAATTTCATTATTTTTGCATTGGAAAGTCAACAACAAACATCAAACAGATCGAAACGTATAAATGGGTAGTTTTTAAAGAATTAACAATTTCTTAGTCTTTTCTTATTTTATTTGGTTTAGTCTCATGTTGTTTTCAATGTTGCTTATAACTTAGTTATTATATCATCTGACCAATGTAACAAAAACTTGACTTTATACAATTATGCCAACTTATCTCTTGCTACAACTTTAAATCAATTCTAAAATATCAAATTAAATCTATATGATTGCTGCATCAGACTTATAAGGGAGAATTTGAACAGCTGAAGGGGTTTATTTCAGATAGGATGTTAAAATATAAAAAGAATCTGATATTAAAGACAATTGACCTTGCTTCAACCCATCCATTTCTGATTTAAATGGAGACAAGATTGAAGCATCAACCTACTGTAATGAGGTTGTCTTCTCTGTTCCAGCCTTAAACCAGGTTGGCCACTTTCTCCAGGCTATGGCAAACCATTTCATTCCCTACCTGTTCTATCTCTGCCTGGAAGCAACTATAAACAAGATGGTCTTGGAAATTATCAGTGCAAACAATTAATGTCTCTGATTAGTTTTAAGATGAAGAGGTTAGCATTGTTTGTTTTCCCATCACTTTGGATGATTAATTGCATATAAATAAATGTAGTTTGTTTAGACTTCAATGGTTTGCAACAAAAGTCTGCAGTATAAACAGGGTTTGTGCGTGGGCAGCTGGGTCTAAACTAATTGCTTTATGCTGCATATGTGTCAGTGTTACAGCACATCTGATTACAATTTTGCTTAAAGGATTAAAGGCATTGTTAATTTAGGTAAGTATATGATAGAAACAACTGCAGAACCTTCTTGTTTTTATCTTCCATTTACAATATTGTTCCATCATTAGCTTACAATCTGACATAAAAGTGAAAGTCAAATGATTGCTTTGAACTTATCTCCTTCCTAATTCTGATTGCTGCGCTGAACTGCCTTCTACATTTGTCAGAATTTAAATCAAAGACTGAAGCCCAAAATTATTGAACAACGTGAAGCTTTGTTGTGCACTCTCCTCTCAAAACAACACTGAAATAATGTAGGCTTTCCTTAGTATTGTAGCTGCACTTCAGAGCTGTAATAGTGATGCCTTCTGTGCTTCCTGAGCAGAAGAGAGTTAATTAGTATAGTGACACTTCAATTGCTCTATACGACTCATAAATCATTTTGATCTCTCTCATAAGTATGGATGAGACTTCAAAGGGCAAATGTATCCGTCATCGTACACTTACATTTTTAATAATGCTCCTAAACTTCAAATAATCTAATTTACAATTAGACACAGTTTATAATGTACAGATATCCATGAGTCGACTGTTAATTAAATGGGCTGAATTACTGCATTCGGGATGACTTACTTCCCACTTAGGTAATAATTAAGGCATGCCCCAGTTATAATTATCACCATATCGTTTATGTTCATGATCCCCCAAACCATGAGATCAATTTGAAAGCTTGTAGAAGATGCTTACCTCAAACACCTAGCCTTCATCTAAGCTGGTGAAGATGTGGGGAAGAGATATCAACAAACCCAATCTTCTGGAAAGTAAGGATAAGAATCTAATCGTTGCCATAGTGCCTAGATGAATTCAATGTCTTGCTGTAAAGAAATGCACAATTAATTTTTTTGCATCATAAAAATGATTAATACTGTAGAATTCAAATCTAGCCTCTCGTGGTTGGTCCACTTGTTTTGCATGCCTTCCTGTGACTGATCAGGTCACTGTCCTTCTGACTCTGACTTCTTGAAATATAAGGTAATGCTTCAAATTGCATGATCCAATTGTGTTTCAGTGGCTTATCATTCCCATCATGGCTCACAAATGATAGTCCTCAAGTACATAATACAAGAAATGTTTCTTTGCCTGCCACACTGTCAAGAAAAAGACATTTTGAGAAAGCAGGAAGAAAGGTTTGTGCACATTTCCATTGTCTGGGAGGTAGGGATGGAGACAGAAGATCTGCTGGTGTAACTACTGTCTTAATGCTATGCCACTTCCCTTGTCAGATTAAACTGTCTTTGGTCAGAATTATTTTCTGTTCATCCCAGTGTTCCTCTTACTCTATCATCTCCAACCCAATGAATGCTGGGCAAAGGATCTATACCATAACATTGTTCTACAGTCAGAAATACAAAATATATTAAAAATGCCTCACAAGTTGTTCTTTGCTTCTTTCCATCTTTTACCTTAGCATTTTTGCTGAGAAGACAGTTTGTAGCAGATGAATTGAAAGATGAGAAATACTTGAGCACTGGTGATCATAAATTTACTTCCAATGAGAACCAGAGTGTAAGTAGGTGTTGGGGACATTCTCCTAAGAGCAAAGGGGTCAAGGCTGCTTCCTTCTGGCTTCCTCCTCCTTTATTCATTTCTTCTGTTGACGTGGCTTTGGATTCCCTGTTGTGATTGCTAGCATACCCACAAACCTGGGTATTGGAGTACTTTCCCTGTGCATTCTAGGCAGCAGAACAGTTGTTTCTGGACTTTGATGGCTTGCTCCTTAATGATTCCTGTGGCTATATTGCTCTTGCTAAATGATATCATGAGTCTAGTGAGTAAAGAGTGTCCCTTGTCACCAAGTAGTCAATGACTGGTTCATTATTCGAGCCAAATTCCTGAAGAAGGGCTCATGCCCGAAACGTCGATTCTCCTCCTCCTTGGATGCTGCCTGACCTGCTGCGCTTTTCCAGCAACACATTTTCAGCTCATTATTCGAGCCCAAAGGCAACAGAAATGGCTGACTGTGTCCAGATGAATGTGTTGTTGTTGTTGCTTTCAGGATAGCAGGCACTCAAAAGCACATTGATGAAGTGGTAGCTCCCACATGTAATGATCCAACGATGAAAAGATTTAAGGACACAATGACCTTGATGGCCATTGGCAGTGCCACCCTCACACTGCTCTGCTTTTGTGAGTGATATGTAAGAGGTGGCACTGATCATTCATTACCTTCTTTTTGAAACGTAGCCACTTCAGACAATGCACCTTTCTTGTACAGAGAATAGAGAGGTATTCCTTAACTATCCTTCCTAAATATGGTAGCTCCCTCTCTCGAAATAGATTTTCTCCTGATTGACCTGTCAACTTCTCTAACCTCCTTGGCTAGATCCACCGCAGCACCTTGAAAGTCTAAAGGTTTGCAAAGATTTTCAAGTATCAATAAACGCAATATAATTGCAGCACCAGGAGTCAATAGGAAATAGGAGAGTGTATTTCATCATCTTCCCATTGACTGGAGAGAAGTAGGAAGACAGAATACATGGCTTTATCAGCTAGCGCAATTCCCATGATGTCATGCACTGCATATACGGCTGTATTGATCTCACAGAGTAACAGGGAAATGCAGCAGAAGCAAAGATGGACCACTTCATCAATGAGCCACTGGTGTACAACAATAAATCAAACATCCTTTTGGTGAATTTCTTGTAACTGCACCGATGAAAGAAAGTCAGACACAATTTCTTGAAAGTTGAAGGGTTAACCAGTTTTATAACTAACAGGGGACTCTGTCAGTTTGTGGGGAATGATTAAGAGAAGGGGTAAGCTGGTATTGCATAGTTGAAGTTGATGGACTGATCACCAGTTATCTGTAAGGGGTGATTGATGCTGTGATCTGTACATTCTGAATACTCCTGGTGCTTGCAGGGCACATCCACATTTGCACACTTTGCAGGTCACTTTGCAATGATCCAGGCCAACATTTTTGCAGCTTTCAGGTCCCACTGTTAATTAGGTCTGGCTATGATCTATGTGCATCACCAGATAGGAAATGATGGAAGGTGCCACGTGGTAAATTCTCTGGTGTTTGAAATCATCCAAGTAAGACGAGCTGTCAAGAGGTCTCCAGAATTGTTCTCCACTTAATCTTCATGGGTAAATAATCAATTTGAGTTTACCAGTTCCATTTAAGTGATTTTTGTGCTTGTTGTATTATAAGAAAAGGAAGCACAACAGACTTGTGCAGTCCACAGTCAGCTAAGTGTTCTGTTAATTATTTTTTCTCTATTTCTTTTCAAAGCTGTAGGAGTCAGTGTCCATTGTAGGTGAAGGGGACAGTGGAACAATCAGCCTCAGACTTGGACAAGTGACAGGATAATACAACCAAGTCCATCCATATTGGCCCTTGTTATTTTATTAAATCCAGTACAAACTCATTGCTGATGGATTGGTTATTTTGCTTAGCAACTTGTGGATAAAATAAATGTTTTTGAAGTGTAAAGGGATGAATGCATCAATAGTAATTCCTTAAAAACCCTTTGGGAAATTTGCCTCAATAATAAACTCATGATGTAGCTGCAAACCTCTGACACCACATGCAATGCACAAAATCAGATGTCTAAAGTTTGTGACAAAATAAAGTATGTTACAAGCAGTCAACAATATTAATATTACTTGACATCTGTAACAAATTCAGTCTTGTTTCATAACTTCTGTTCAGTCATTTGGGACAATGCATCATGTAAGATATCCCAAAGAATAGTTGAGTAGAGAGTGAGGAATAAAGAAGTTGTATTTGCAGTCTGGCAGTCTGAGGAGTAAGAAAATTGGAAAGTTCAACCGACTACTCAGTGATTTTGACAGAGTCCAACTCTGTAAGGTCTTATGTTGAGTAATATTCTGCCTTCAAACTGGACACCTGTACAGAGAAATATAAGTGATGAGCATATTAGCAAATCTTCAAAACTTTTAAAAAATACTAGTGGTCATCCAAGACGCATCAATGAAATTCTTATTATCTACCTGGATCAGAAAATCTTGCTGCTGTTGTAACCGACAAATGGATGAAGTCACATTTCTAAAAGACTCAGTGGATGCACTGCCAGTGCTTGCCTTGACATAATTCAGCTCAAACATTATGACGCAAAGATATCCTGGTTATAGACTACAGCAGTCTATGTTTATGTAGCACCTTTACCACAGCAAAACATCCCAGGACATTTGAGAAGTGCAATATCAATAAACATTTGTGACACTAAATTGCATGAGGAAGCCTCTGGATGGATTACCAAAAACTTGCTCAAAGGAGTAAGACGTAAAAGATGAACGAGAAATGGAGAAGTTGAGAAGATGGAACCCTGATAGTAATCTCAGCCAGTGAGGGAGTTGAACCTTTGCTGTTGGTGTCAATACGTATCATAAAACCAGCCAAACACGCTAAATGAACCCACAATAAAGGTGTACACCATTAATGCTTCACTGGACGAATGATGCAAGTTTGAAGCAATTGTAGCACAATAGCACCATCTGCAAGTGCTTCACTCTGGAATAGTTCTAGTGGAACATCCAAATTCTTGTGAGGCATGGCATGTCTCACTCACCATGATAGTTCATTTTCTGCACAAGGACTTTGGGATAAAATGTGTTGGAATTCCTATTAACTAGAGAAACTGCAAAAATAACGCAATGCTCCACTGCAGCATATGAAGGAGAGCTAACAGAGAAACATTGCCAAAGAAGCTCCAAAATTTCATCTGTGACTTGCAAGCATGTCAACACATTCCAGAGATATCCTCAATGTTAGAGTTGGCAGACTCCATTCTGATGGTACACATGATGCACTGCATTGATATTGTCAGATTGGTGAATACTTAACTTCCATCCAAGTGATAAACACCAAAAAGCATGGAGAATATGCATTATATATCAAAACTGACAATGTGTCAGTGAAAATACCACCCTTTTATGCATCCGAACAAATATGCTTTCAGGAAACTGGCACAGAACAGTGCAGTCTGCACAACACAATTGCTTACAGTGAGTCTGACATGGAATGCATTGTCTTTATTCATCTTAGATATTAATACTGATTCTTCATACGGACACCGGAAACCTTTGATTTAATTGAAGTAGACAGATCTTCTCTTATAGGTTTGCCAGTATGCATGGCTTACCATGACCCATGGAGTGAGAAATCATCAGTTACAACATCAAAGATTCCAGACTGCAACTTCGAGTCAATCCATCACCTAACTAACCTTTACCGAGACAGGTTAGATGCTATTGTCAATCTTAAAGGTGATGCAGTGTTACATCTGAAAGATAATGCCTAACCCTACATCAATTCTCCCTGTAACTCCAGAACCGACAATCAAGAAAAGCTCAAAGTGTGATCGGATTACATGGATCAAAGCAACATCACCTAGAAAGTCAGTGTCTTACTGGTCCACACAATTCCATTACTTTTGTGTTTTGAAGAAATTTGGCACTATCTGTGTATGGTTTGATCTAAGGAAAATTAATCAATGCATTACACTTTTGTCCATACAAGAGTCCTACCTTGGAAAAACCAAGTTCTCAGACACCAAACAATTTTCCAAGCTCAATGTTGAGAATGTGTAGTGGTTAAAACATCTTTCCTGCTTGTACAGAAACTAGAAATGAAGACTTTCAGTAGATCCTGTTTCTTCAAGCTATCATTCAGATTATTCAAGAGCATGGGCATATTCCAACAACATACATTGTGTCATCAAGAATCTGTCATGTTGTCTGCTTTGCAGAGACATTGAAGTTTTCAAAAGTATTAAACGTAATAATGACAAATACTCTAACTACTCAGAAAAACAGCAAGAATTTCTGGTCTTCTTTTCAACAGAGAAAAAAAACCTGTCAAATCAACATGACCCAAATCAATTTCCTTGGTGCAATTTGCTCATTAACAGGTATTGGACCTGATCTGACTGAACTAGAAGAAGTAAAGAAAATGTCTACACTGTTGACTTACAAAGGTATCGTAGTTTCTTTAACTTTTTATTTGCATATGTTTTGAGCTTTGTGAGCAAAGTATCTCCTCTTTGAGATCTTTCTACATTAATACATATGACAAGGAGATTACCAGCATATTTTTCAACACTCAAAAATGTTGTGTAAACCAGTAAGTATGAACTTCAATATTATGATCCCACTGAGCTTACCATTGTGGGAGTAGATGCATGTTAGAAAAGTCTCAGACCATATCTGCTACAGGATGGATAGTCTGATGGGCTTGATTCTAAGGTCCTTACAACAACTCAGATTAACTCCACCAATAGTGGACTTTTTGGGAAACAGCAGCTTCACATTTATAGTTCGGTGGGCACTTCATTGTTCACGCAGACTAAAAGTGGTCTGTTGAAAACATCTCATGAGTGCACCTCCATGACTGCAATCTCAACTTGTGAAGATCTAACAGTGCAATTTAAAAGTACAACATAAATCAGATTCTCAAATTATCATCTCTGATACAGAAAGCTGATTTCCAAATCCATGAAACCATAAAACATAGGAGCAGAAGTAGTCCATTCAGCCCAGTGAGTCTGCTCCTTCATTCAATGAGAACATGACTGATCTGATTATCCTCAACTATATTTTGCTGCCTTTTCCTCATAAAAGTTGATCCCTCTTCTGCTACAGATCTGTTTATCTCAGCCTGGAATACACTTAAGGACCCATACTCAAGAATCTTTTGCGGTAAACATTTCAACTGATTCACTACCCTCTGACAGAAAAAGTATTCCTCCTCATTTTTGTCTTAAGTAAGTAGCTCCTTATTCTGAGATGATGTCCTCTTGTCCTAGATTCTCTCACATGGGGAAACAACCATTCCGCATTGACCCTGTAATGTTCCCTGAAGAATCTCGCATGCTTCAATAAGGTTGCCTCTAATTCTTCCAACCTCCAATGAGTGTAGAAAACATCAAAAAACTCATTTGAGCACGAGGAGAGAAATGCTCCATGAAACGCTCCAAATTTGGCACTTACCCAGTCTTGTGAAATTTGGTTCGATGTATCTATATGCATCCTTACAAGTGATTATCAGGAAAATGATTCTCATTCCTGAAAGGGGAATGGCAGATACCCCCTGGACCCGATCACCTCTTCTCCTCACCTCAGCAAACCTAACACCCCTCCCTTTACTGTCCTTCCCCAACCTCAGACTCAACCAAATACCCCCTGCTTGACAGTAACTCTCTCTAGGCAGCACCACTCTAATCTAAACCCCAGTAACTCTCTCTAGCCTACCTTAAGCCCTCATCTATTTGCCTGCCTACCTTCCATGCTATCGACCCACCTATTGCTACATTGCCACTTTACTGAATTGTCAACCTAATTACCAACCTGACTCCTACTTTACACATGAATCAATCGACAAACTTTCTAACTTGCTGTCCATCTATCTACGAAATACCCACTTACCCTCCCCACCTACCCATCCCGAATCTTACCCCATACCCATTTATCTCATTATGTACCTCATTACCTACTTATCTCACCCTATTACCCACTGACCTGACTCATCCAAATTGAATCTCTGTCAAATAAAATGGACTTACAATCTTTAAAATAAATAATTGTCAAAAAATCATTACATTTACAACTAATCAATAAAAGTATAATTAAATGCTTAAACAGGACAGAAGAAAGCATTAAAAAGCAAGACAACACATGCAACAGTTTCAAGACACTTACCTTGCAGCTTTAATGTCTTGGACGTTTGTTACTAATCTAGTAGGAAAATCCCAGATCTTCTGGTTTACGGACATCATAGTTTCAACACTTTTATACAGACTTGGAGGTCTAGCTGAAAAGAAAAAAACATAGAAAGGTAAGTGGACAGTTTTAGTGTGTATTACTGACAGTTCGGTCCGTTCAGACAATAGTCAGAATTTCTGATGGTAGGTTGCTCCTGAAAATTCTTAACAGCATGGAACTTTGAGTCCAACTTCTTTTTTAACAATGTACAGCTTTTGAATGTAAAATATTATTCAAGCTATTTGACAAATGCACTCTATTTAGAATTATATTAGAATTCTTCACACCCACGCTCTCCATTCTCTCCACATATTATTCAGCATTCCTGATGCCTCAACCTCTGAGTTTAATACCCATACAAATGACTGTCATAAATCATTCCATGTTATCCTGTAGTTTGGTAACACAGATTATTTTTCACTTTGTATTGTTACCCACTTCGCTACTATTTCCGAATCCAATTGCACGGAAACCTTTATTGCCTTCATATTAACCATCACTATTTTAATTGAGGAACCTAGATTGTGGAGTAGGGTTGAGGGCAACATCTGCTCCTTGTGGTCCATAAAGCATTGAAAAAGATACAGAAACAAATGCGTTGGACTGTAGAGCCAACTGGCTTCTTGTGCTGTGGTTCAAGTGCAGAGTACCTTTGTCCTGATGTTGACGTTACTATCAAGTTGTTAATTTGTTACGTTATGTTAACTCCTGCATGCACATAGTTCTCAATGTTTACTTGAATTGTCACATGTGAACAAGAATTGAGGCAAGAGTTTGCTACGATTGGATACTTAGGAAAACAGACCCTGGTTTAACTGTTCTATTTCTCCTCCAGCTTTGAATGCAAGTTCCAAAATAAGAACAATAGACCACCCCTGAGAACAAGAGTGTGATGCTGGAAAAGCACAGCAGGTCAGGCAGCATCCGAGGAGCAGGAAAATCGACGTTTCGGACATATGCCCTTCATCAGGGTTTCTGATGAAGGGCTTTTGCCTGAAACATAGATTTTTCTGTGCCTCAGATGCTGCCTGACCTGCTGTGCTTTTCCAGCATCACACTCTTGACTCTAATCTCCAGCATCTGCAGCACTCACTTTCACCTCCTAAGAACACAGAGGCTTTGAGCTTTTGGTCAGCTTCGGTTTAATCTAACTTCTCACGCATGCCATTTCTGATTGAATAAGTCAGGGTGAAGGATGAAGTCAAATTTTGTTTGGTATTTATTTCTGGGATGTGGGGCTCATTGGCTGGCCACATTTATTGTCCATCCCCAGTTGCCCTTGAAGAAGGTGGTGGTGAGTTGTCTTCTTGAACTGCTGCAGTCCACCTGCCGTGTGTTAACTGACAGTGCCATTAGGGAGGGAATTCCCAGATTTTCACCCAGCGATATATTTCCAAGACCTGCTTTTTATGTACAGGATGTGTTTGGGCAATTTTCTACATTGTTGGTTGGATGCCGGTGCCTTAACTGTACTGGAACAGCTCGGCTAGAGGAGCAGCACGTTCTGGAGCACAAGTCTTCAATACTATTGCTGGAATGTTGTCATTTGCATCATTCAGTTTCTCCTACAATTCCTTGATATCACGTGGAGTAAGGAGAAAGTGAGGACTGCAGATGCTGGAGATCAGAGCTTAAAAATGTGTTGCTGGAAAAGCGCAGCAGGTCAGGCAGCATCAAAGGAACAGGAGATATCGATGTTTCGGGCATAAGTTTATGCCCAAAACATCGATTCTCCTGTTCCTTTGATGCTGCCTGACCTGCTGCGCTTTTCCAGCAACACATTTTTAAGATCACGTGGAGTAAATCAGATTGGCTGAAAATTGGTATATGTAATGCTAGATATCATAGGAGGAGGCCAAGATAGATCATCCACTCAGCATTTCTGGCTGAAGATTGCTGTAAAAGCTTTAGCCTTACTGTTTTTCACTGATGTGTTGGGTTCTTCCATCACTGAGGATGGGGATATTTGTACAGCCACCTCCTCATCCAGCAAATTGTTTGATTGTCCACCCTCATTCACAACTGGATGCTGCATTACTGCAGAGCTTAGATCTGATCTGGTAAATGGCGGATCACTTAGCTCTGTCTATCACTTGCTGCTTATGCTGTCTGACCTGCAAGTAACCCTGCTTAGTGGCATCAGCAGATTGACACCTCATCTTCAGGTATGGCCAGTGCTGCTCCTGGAATGCCTTCCTGCACTCTCCGTTGAACCAGGGTTGATTCCTTGGCTTAATAGTAATGGTTGAGTGGGTCAGATGGTGGATCATGAGGTTACAGATTGTGCTGGAGTACAATTCTGCTGCTGTTGATGGGCCACAGTGCCTCACGGATGCCTAGTCTTGAGTTGCTAGACCTGTTCAAAGTCTGTTCCATTCAGAACGGTGAAAGTTATTCTCAATGTGAAGGCAGACTTCGTCTCCACAAGGACTGTGCAGCGCTCATTCTTATTGATTCTGTCATGGACAGATGCATCTGCAGCTGGCAGATTGGTATGGATGAAGGCAAGTATGTTTTTCCATCTTATTGGTTCCCAGTCTTGCAGCTGTGTTCTTTAGGACGCGACCAGTTCAATCTGTAGTACTGCTGCTGAGCCACTCTTGGGGATGGACATTGAAATTCCCCACCCAGATTACATTTTGCACCCTGGCCACCCTCAGTGCTTCCTCCAAGTGTTGTTCAACATGGAGGAGTACTGATTGATCGGCTGAGGGAAAACAATATGTGGTAATCAGCAGAAGGTTTCCATGCCCATGTTTAACCTGAAGCCACGAGACTTCATGGGGTCTGGAGTCAATGTTGAGGAGTCCCAGGGCAACTCACTCCCAACTGTATACCACTGTGCCACCACCTCTGCTGGGCCTATCCTGCTGGTGAGACAGGACAGGATGGTAATAGTGATGATGTATCTGGAACATTGTCTGTAAGGTATGATTGGGTATTGGACTGGGGTGTACAAAATTAAAAATTACACGACACTAGGTTATAGTCCAACAGGTTTATTTGGAAGTACTAGCTTTCGGAGTGCTGCACCTTCGTCAGGTGGTTGTGGAGCGGAGCAGCACCCAGAAGGTTAGTGCTTCCAAATAAACTTGTTGGACTGTAACCTGATATTGTGTGGTTTTTAACATTGTCTCGAAGGTATAATTCCATGAGTATGACTATGTCAGGCTATTGCTTGAGTCATCTGTGAGACAGGTCTTCCAATTTTGGCACTAGCCTCCAGATGTTAGCGAGTAGAACTTTGCAGGATCGACAGGGCTGTTTCTGCCAATGCCTATTCCGATACCTAGGGCGATGCCAGATGATTCGTGCGATTTCATTTCTTTGAGACTTTGCTGTTATTGGTACAACTGAATGGATTGCTAGAACATTTCAGAGTGTAATTGAGAGTCAACTACATTGCTGTGGGTCTGGAATCACATGTGGGCTAGACCAGGTGAGGATGGCAGATTTCCTTCCTTCCCTGAAGGAGATTACTGAAACAGAGGGGTTTTTCTGACAATCTACAATGATTTCACGGTCATCAGTAGATTCTTAATTCCAAATGATTTTGTATTTGAATTCCACCTAGGTCTTGAACCTGGATTCCTAGAACATTACCTGGGTCCTCTAGACTAATAGCTTAGCAACAATACCACTAGGCCATCACCTTCCCCCTGACGTTTCTCCTAAAGAGAGTAATTAATTTGCTGTATGGTATAACAGGCCTCTAAACATGCTTCTAAACCAACTGCTGTTCTTGTGAAAGTCACATGCATCAGTGAGCTAATCTGCCTTGAGGGTGATCAGACCCCAGCCTGTGTATTAGGCATATTTAATAAAAGGTACATTTTCAAATATCGTGGTGCATAATTTTCAATTATTATGCTTGGCATGTATTTTAATTGATTTAGTCTAATCTTATTCGCATATCCCTGCTGTGTTCATAATCCTGAAGTTCTAAGTTAAATGATTGGAAATACAAAATAATTAAAAACAAATCATTGCATCATCAGCTATCATGGTTTACATGCAAAAAAAACAATATTTGAAATTGCATTAACTTGCATACTTAACCAGGTGAATGTTTGACAACTCTAGACCAGTGAGCCTGACATTGGTGGTGGGCAAGTCGTTGGAGGGAATCCTGAGGGACAGGGTGCACATCTATTTGGAAAGGCAAGGACTGATTAGGGATAGGAGAAAGTGAAGACTGCAGATGCTGGAGATCCAAGCTGAAAATGTGTTGCTGGAAAAGTGCAGATGATTAGGGATTAGGGATAGTCAACACTGCTTTGTGCATGGGAAATCATGTCTCACATACTTGATTGAATTTTTTGAAGATGTAACAAAGTGGATTGATGGGAGCAGAGCAGCAGACATGATCTATATGGACTTCAGCAAGGCGCTTGACAAGGTTCCCCATGGGAGACTGGTTAGCAAGGTTAGATCTCAGGGAATTCAGAGAGAACTATCCATTTGGATACAGAACTGGCTCAAAGGTGGAAGACAGAGGTTGGTGTGGCGTGTTGTTTTTCAGATTGGAGGCCTGTGACCAGTGGAGTGTCACAAGGATCGGTGCTGAGTCCTCTACTTTTTGTCATTTATACCAATGATTTGGATGTGAGCTGAAGAGGTATAGTTAGTAAGTTTGCAGATGACACCAAAATTGAAGGTGTAGTGGACAGCGAACAAGGTTACTTCAGAGTACAACTGGATCTTGATCAGATGGGCCAATGAGCTGAGAAGTGACAGATGGAGTTTAATTTAGATAAATGTGCGGTGCTGAATTTTGGGAAAACAAATCTTAGCAGGACTTATACACTTAATGGTAAGGTCATAGGGAGGGTTGCTGAACAAAAAGACCTTGGAGTGCAGGTTCATAGCTCCGTGAAAGTGGAGTCGCAGGTAGATAGGACAGGGAAGAAGGCGTTTGGTATGCTTTCTTTTATTGGTCAGAGGATTGAGTACCAGCGTTAGGAGGTCATTCTGTGGCTGGACAGGATATTGGTTAGGCCACTTTTGGAATATTTCATGCAGTTCTGGTCTCCTTCCTATTGGAAAGATGTTGTGAAACTTGACAGGGTCCAGAAAAGATTTACAAGGATGTTGCCAGGGTTGGAGCATTTGAGCTCTAGGGAGAGGCTGAATAGGCTAAGGCTGTTTTCCCTGGAGTGTTGGAGGCTGAGGGGGTGACCTTATAGAGGTTTACAAAATTATGAGAGGCATGAATAGGGTAAATAGACAAGGACTTTTCCCTGGGGTGGGGGAGTCCAGAACTAGAGAGCATTGTTTTATTGTGAGAGAAGAAAGATATAAAAGAGACCTAAGGGGCAATTTTTTCATGCAGAGGGTGGTGTGCATGTGTGGAATGAGCTGCCAGAGGAAGTGGTGGAGGCTAATACAATTGCAATATTTAGAAGGCATCTGGATGGGTATATGAATGGAAAGAGTTCAGAGGGATAATGACTGGGTGCTGGCAGGTGGAACTAGATTGTGTTGGGATATCTGGTTGGCATGGACGTGTTGGACTGAAGCATCTATTTCCAAACTGTACATCTCTATGACTCTGTGACTCTATAGATGCAACTGTAATCCATTAACACATACCTTATTTGTTGCCCTATGACTTAAGAAGGCAGATGTAAACATTGTGCAAGTTTGCATGAAGAGGGTAAAATGGTTATCATGGTTTAGCCACTCATTTTACTCTTATTTGCAGTCCAACTGCAGTCAACCCATGTCTACTTCTCCACTACCTCTGATCCCATCACTGCTCTTACTTTCCACTGAAGTCAGTGCAAATGTAAAATCTACTGTGAACTTCTCAAAATAGGCCATTCACCTTCAGTGGGACAAATTTCAAAATGAAATTGCTCATCATCATCACCTTCTGATTGCACCTCAGTTGATATTTTCCCTGTACAGTTATTTATATTGCCTCGTTCTGTCTAAGCACCCTATGATCTGGGTGTCGTGGTTTGATATGATCTGCCTGTACTGCTTGCAAAACAAGACTTTTCACTGTACTAAGGTACATGTGACAACAATAAAACAAATCAAATCAAATCAATTTTGGAAATGTAATTTGGTCAACTAGGGATAACCTTCAAACTCCAAAAATGAAAATAACTAGTTCCATCTCAGTTTTTAAGGCAAATAATCAAATGTTATTTTAAATCTCTATTTCCATACTACATGTGTTTTTACAAAGCTTACCACAATGATTCCTGATGAAGGGCTTTGCCTGAACTGTCGACTCTCCTGCTCCGCTGTGCTTTTTCAGTACCACATTCTCGACTCTAACCTCCAGCATCTGCAGTCCTCACTTTCACCTTCCCACACTGATTGTCAAACTCAAGATCACCAACAAACAGGAACATATTCAGCTTATACATCTGTAACTATTTAAGAATGCTGATAAATAATATATTTCAAATAAATAGTCGTTCAACAGATGCCGTTAGGGACTGTGTTTAAACTCCAATTTCTGTAATTTTGAAAACATGAATTTCTAAACTAGCACAGAGAAAGTATGTATTTATAGGCAGAAGAAATTGATCTGATTTATGAGCAGGTTTCTACTTTGTTTATAGTTAATTTTGAAAGAGTAGTATTAACGTGAGTAAAGGTAAATAAAGTAATTTAAAAGTACAAGGTTAAGTTATGACAGGACAACTCAGCCAAGTGGAATGCCTGCCCTGTTGCATGTGGGAAGTTATAGGTGATTCATGTGATCTAGACAGGCCCCATGTGCAGAAGTTTGAGCTCAAGAGCTCAAGCAGTGACTGAAGTCACTGAAGAGGATCCATGTGACAAGAAATGATGTGGATGGCATGTTCAGAAAGGTGGTAGCCCAGGTAATCCAAGACAAAGAGGCAGGTAGTGCAGGAGTCTCCAGAGGTCCTACTCTCTAACCAGATTTCTGTTCTGGATACTAGTGTTGACGATGGATCCCTGAAGGAGTGTGGCTAGAGCCAACCTCATGCACCATGGGTGACCCAACTGTATAAGAGAGGGGAAAGGAGAGTTTAAGATAATGACAATGATAATAACAATAATAATAATTCAATAATGATGGGGGATTTTTACTCAAGGATGGTATATTACATCCTGGTGCTCGGATCAAGGATGTCACAAAATGGCTGGAGAACATTCTTCTGTAGGAAGGTGAACAGCCAGATGTCATGGTGCACATGGATAGTAACAACATGGATAGGAAGGTGAATGTGGTCCTACAAACAGGATTTAGGGAGGTGGGTAGAAAATGAGCAAACAGGACCTCGAAGTTACTAATAGTCAGAATGCTGTCAGTGCCATTTACAGTGGTTACATGAACTGGAATGTAAGACAGATGAGCGCATGGCTATAAAGATAGTGTAGGAAGGAGGGCTTTAGATTCCTGGGAAACTGGGACTGGTTGTGAGGCAGATGGCTTCTGTACAAGCCAGACAGTTTGCTTCCAAACAGAACTGAGACTAAATTTTTCTAATGCTGTTGGGGAGGGTTTACCCTAACTCAGCAGTGGTGTGGGAGTCAGAAGACAATAGTAGATTGAGGGACAGATAGCACTGAAATAGAAAATAGTAAGTTACTCGGTGTGAGTGAGTATGATGACAGTGACCAAAGAATCCAATCTGGTATACGACCATAAGACAATAAGACGTAGGAGCAGAAATTAGGCCATCGAGTCTGCTCCGCCATTCAATCATTCGCCCGTACCTGTTTTTTTTGTTTTTGCCACTGTTTACCTCTTATTTACTTATCTATGCTACTTAACTCCGTGGTCTGCCTGTATTGCTCACAAGTAAAGCTTTTCACTGTGCCTCGGTACACGCGAATAATAAATTCAATACAATTCAATTCAATTTAATCAAGTTTCTCAATCTCATTTTCCCATTTTCTCCCCATAACCCTTGATCATCAAGAACCTATCTATCTCAATCTTAAATATACTCAATGGCCTCTGTGGCAGTGAATTCCATAGATTCACCACTCTCTGGCTGAAGACGTTTTTCCTTATCTCCATTCTGTAAGGTCTTCCCTTTACTCTAAGGCTGTGCCCTCGGGTCCTAGTGTCTCCTATTAATGGAAACATCTTCCCAACAATCACTCTGTACAGACCATTCAGTATTCTGTAAATGTCAATTAATTCCTCCCTCATCCTTCTGAATTCCATCGAGTATAGAACCAGAGTCCTCAAATGATCTTCATATGTTAAGCCTTTCATTCCTTGGACCATTCTCGTGAACCTCCTCTGAACACACTGTAGAGCCAGTACATCTTTTCTGAGATATGGGGCTCAAAACTACACATAATATTCTAAATGTGGCATGATCATGAGATGGTGTGTGTCAGAACACACAATGGTCTTGACATAACATTACAATTACGCAATTGCAGTTAACAGTGCAGAGTCGAGAGTGTGGTGCTGGAAAAACACAGCAGGTCAGGCAGCATCTAAGGAGCAGGAGAATCGACATTTCGAGCATAAGCCCTTCATTAGGCAGGCTCATGCCCAAAACGTCGATTTTCCTGCTCCTCGGATGCTGCCTGCCCTGCTGTGCTTTTCCAGCACCACACTCTCAACTCTGATCTCCAGAATCTGCAGTCCTCACTTTCTCTCAGTTAGCAGTGCAACCTGATGTGCAGTACAAAATTGCAGAAACATTGTATAAGTGGACCGAATGTGCCATGGGTATTCTTCGGGGCGGGGCATGCATTGGTTGCCAATGTCAGAGAATGTGAAATTGCGTGACCACTGCCCGTGGACCATGCCCTGAGAGGCTGCTGCAACATAGAGGTCCTTTGAATCAAGCAGTGTTCTGAGGTCGTGAAGTACGTGCTTTGATTCCATGTCGAGATATCTTTGTCAATGTCTAGCTTGTTTGGCTCATTTAGTAAGGTAGGAAGCTGAATATGAATGAGGCAAGTTGGGACATTAATAAGGTGTTTAACAAGCTCTAAACCCCCTTAATTGGCAACATGCTGCCGCTGAGTGAAAAACTCAGCATGTCACTCAGCAAATGCATAAAAGATGCTGCAAGATGCTCCCAACATCGAGATAGGATTTGGCAGAGTTCCCTTTTGATTCATGCACTAGCACACATCATTAAGACACTGTAAGATTCCATCCTTTATGTTCTCTTTAGCACTAGACTACACTTGCCTCCAATCTCAACATTTCACTGGAAATATTAGGAGCCAAATCCAAGAATCACTTGATTGCCAAGAAAGAGCAATCATATTTTCTGCAGACACTATGAAAAATAATAAACACAACATTAAACATGCATTCACACAGGTACAAAGTTGAAATGGGATAGCATCCAGTTCAAAAGAAATATAGAAAAGAATATATGATTTACAGTCATAGAGTCTTCGAGTCAAAGAGATGTACAACACGGAAACAGACCCTTCGGTCCAATTCGTCCATGCCGACCAGATATCCCAACTTAATCTAGTTCCACTTGCCAGCACCCGGCCCATATCCCTCCAAACCCTTCCTATCCATATACCTATCCAGGTGTCTTTTAAATGTTGCAATTGTACAGCCTCCACCACTTCCTCTAGCAGCTCTTTCTACACACGTACCACCCTCTGTGTGAAAAAGCTGCCCCTTCGGTCTCTTTTAAATCTTTCCCCTCTCACCCTAAACATACGCGCTCTAGTTCTTGACTCCTCCATTCCAACCTCTATAAGGTAACCCCTCAGCCTCCAATGGTCCAGGGAAAACAGCCCCAGTCTAGTCAACTTCTCCCTATAACTCAAATCCTCCAACACTGGCAATATCCTTGTAAACCTTTTCTGAACCCTTTCGAGTTTCACAACATCCTTCCGATAGGAAAGAGACCAGAATTGCACCAGATATTCCAAATGTGACCTAACCAACTTCCTGTACAACTACAACATGACCTCCCAACACATATACTCAATATTCTGACCAATAAAGGAAAGCATACCCAAAGCCTTCTTTACTATCCTATCTACCTGTGACTCTACTTTCAAGGAGACATGAATCTGCACTCCGAGGTCTGTTTGTTCAGCAACCCTCCTTAGGACCTTACCATTAAGTGTATAAGTCCTGCTAACATTTGCTTTCCCAAAATGCAACACCTTGCATTTATCCTTGACCTGTACAATTTTAACCTGAAACTACAACTGTTTAATTGATGTGTTATATCTGCAGCCTTAGCAAATTTTTCAGATGTCCTTTCAGTGCTCAGGGTCCTGATGCTCCTTTTTTAATCAGAACTGTCACTTAGTCATCCCCTTTTTGAGAGGCTGAGAGAGCATTTTTTCCTTTTGATTTCAGTCACAAATCCTTCTCTCCTGGTCTGTCGCATTTAGCTCCCCAAACACAGCTGGCCTGTGTATTCCAGTGGGCAAGTTCCTTCTTTCCAAAGTATCAATTGTAGGTTATGTCTTTTATTGTTATTATGTCAAATTATCACACAGTTGTGAATTACAATAGGAGCTGAGATTTCTTCATATATTACAAGTTTCTCTGTCTTTTAGTAAAAATCTTCATTTCAGATCTGACCCATTTGGTTATTCAACATTGTTTCCCAAAACTTGGCTAACTTGATTAGTCTGAGGATTACTGTGGACAAAGGTGCAAAGTTCTTTTAAAGTTTAAAGGCTAATTATTTTCATAAAATCCAATACTGCTTACTTGCAATTAGCACTTAAATTTCTTAAGATTCTTGATCAGTAGGGAAATCAAGCATTATGGGGAGAATATAGAAAAGTGGATGTGAGGAATATTAAATCAGCCATGAATCGTGGCATAACTTGCGAGCAGAATGGGCTAGACCTTTTCTTACTTCTTCTGGTCTCATAAAGTTGCTGTTTAAAAGTTTTAAAAGTCTCCCAACCTGGCACATGTTCAAATCACCCTCTACTAGACAACAAAAGATTAGTTAATTATCTAACAGGCCAAAATTGATTTCATAACTAGTTGCCCATAAATTCATTTCAATCTCAGCAGCAGAAATAGGAGAGATTAAGTACAATTGAGCAGAATGCATATCCAGGAGTTTGGTCAGTAAGGTAGTTGGGTGAGGAGGGGAAGATGTTGTTTCATTTTATATATTTGTCAGCCTCCAGGAGAGCAGAAGCTGAAAAGCTACACGGCAGAAAGTATAGAATGAAGGATGCTCAGTACTGCTAAACTCTCTAAAGACATTTAGAGGTAAATAAAAGGTGATATTGCAAGGAAAAGGCTAAGTGATTGGTTGATGAGTAATTTATTTGTGTATCTTATTTAAAGAATTTAAGAAGTCATCAATATGTGTGTGAGTCCAGATGGCTGCTTTGTCATCTGGTTATTGCAACTAACAGAACTTTTTAACCCTTAATGAATGACATAAACCCTTAATGAATAACAATCATAAATTGTTAAACCTTATTAAGATTATAAAATTTATTGGGGGTACTAAGATTTACTGGAAGTCTCAGGTTTCTTAATTATTGATGAATTGACATGGCAGGGCAGGTGATGTGCTGTGACTGCAGGATAATGGAGCTTCTGGATACCAGTTGAATCCAGGGCAAACACAATTGCAATAAATGTTTACAGCTATCGGAGCTATGGCTCAGAGTTATTGAGCTTGAGGCCAAGGTGCGGACACTGTGACACATCAGAGAGAGAGAGAAAGGTACCTGGATACTTTATTCTTGGAGGCAGGATAGGGTCTTCTGATTCAGTCAGCAGTCAGGGACAGGATGATGTGGCTGTAAGTGAGACAGGTAAGAGGACCCAGACATCAGGAGGGTGGAAGCTTTTGTAGTTGTCTAACATGTTTGAGTTTTGCTTTCAGTTTATTTGGATGAGAATGAGGGTTGCATGTTTCGTGAATTAACTAACCATGGCACTTTGGTACAGGTAGATTGTCAGTGGGATCACAAAGAGTGAATATAGTGGCAGTCGGGGACAATGTAGTGAGGGGAAACTGTTCTCAGTAGCAATGTGTGTGAGTCCAGATGGCTGTTTTGTCGTCTGGTTCCAGCGTTTAGAATGTCTTCCCTGCGCTGGAATAGAGTTTGCAGTGGGTGGGGACCATCCAGTGGCCATTATCCACATCAGGAAATATGATGAGTGAGATACTATATTAACAAAACAGAACCTCAAATTAACAATCTCTGTATTGCTATCTGGTCCATATGCTAGTAGGATGAATAAGATAAGCAAAATGAATGGATGGCTCAAAGGCTGGTCATTAGTCATAGAGTCATCGAGATGTCCAGCATGGAAACAGACCCTTCATTCCAACTCGTCCATGCTGACTAGATATCCTAACCTAAACTAGTCCCATTTGCCAGCACTTGGCCCAAATCCTTCTTATTCATATTCCCATCCAGATGTCTTTTAAATGTTGCACCACTTCCTCTGGCAGCTCATTCCTTACACGTGTGTTTTGGTTCATGAACACTGGCCCCAATACTTGGTAAAGTTGGCTCTGAAGTGTTGTGACGGCCCATACCTGATCTATGCTGGGACTAGTTTCCTAGTAAACTGAATACCCAGTGAATTACAGAAGGCTTTTAATTAAATTAAGGATCGATTCTGAGTGGGTGTCACAAATCATGAGGTAGAGTCAAGGCTGGAAAACAAAGTAATAATGTAACAAATTTAGGGAAGAAGACAGCAGGAAAGGAGAGACAGAGAAAAGTAAAACTTAAGAATGCATCAACAATAAAGATTAGCTTTTACAAATATAACAGAAAGACAAAACTAGAGGTTCTGTAGTTGAATGCATGTAGCATTCGTAACAGTGTGAATGAATCAATAGCACACATCGATAAATATGACCTGATAGCCGTTATAAAGATGCTGCTGTGTCCTGACAAGGATTGGGTGCTGAAGATTGAGGGGAATATGGCATTCAAGAAAAATAAACTGGGAAAAGGTGGAAGAGTGTTATTATTAATCAATATTGCATAAAAACAAGTTTGAGATGACCTCAATTCAGGGTGTAGAATTGGATCGGGGACAGATGAAAAATAGGAAGAGCAATAAGTCACTGCTAGCAATGGTCATGTAGATGAAGAATTCATAACTCTTGGGCCATTTTTTTTGTACAGGGCTTTCTGGAACCAACAAGAGAGCAGGTTATATTTGATTTGGTATTGTGTAAAGAGACACGATGAATTAATGACTACAGTGTGAGGCACACCAAGGTAGCAGCAATTAAAATATGATTGAAATTTACATCCCATTAGAACTGGAGTGAGTCTAAGAGGACTATTTTAAACTTAAATAGAAACGACCACGGGGGTGTGAAATTGAGACAGCTGAAGTGAACTGGAATAGTAGGATCAAAGATAGATTAATACAGAAGGACAGTGGCAGACATTTATGGGAACACCTCAGAATACACTTACATCTACTGTAAGAACAATTCCAGTGGAAGATCTACCATTCATTGTTAAGTCAAGGAAAGCATCAAACTTAATGTGAAAATAATACATAAACCGAACTAAGGTGCATAGAGGTCAGGTGATTGTTATGTATGTAAAGAATGTTAAAGGATGACAAAAATCATGAGAATCATGAGAAAGTAATCAGAGTATGAAAGGAAAGTTAACTAGAAGGATAACAAGACTTCCTACTGGTATCTAAAGAGGAAAAGGATAAGTAAAGTTCATCGTCTACAGAGTGAGAGTGTGGAGTTATTAGTAGATAATAAGAAAATTGTGGATGAAAGAAACAAATATTCTGCCTTCACTACATAGTGTCCACAAAGAAAATATCCCAGTAATAACTGTAAATTAGCATAGAGAGAAGAGCTTAGTGAAATTATAATCACCAGGGAAGCAGTGCTGAGCAAACTGATGACGCAGCAGGATTACAAGTGCTCGGATGCAAAATGACGTCATCCGATGATCTCAAGAAAGGTTGCTGATAAGGCAGGGTAGATATATATTGATGCTCATTTTGCAAGACTCCTCAGGTTTCAGAAAGATTCCATCAGATTGTAAAGTAGCAAACATACCGCTTGTAATCAAGAAGGAAACGGAAGAAAACAGGAACTTTATGTATGTCATGGGAAAGGTGTTAGAACTGATTATAAAGGAGGTTATATCAGTGAAATTAGAAAAACACAAGGTAATCAGCATGAGTCAGCATAGTTTCCTCAAAGGGAAATCATATTCAACCAACTTACTTGAACTGTTTGAAGGTGCAATTTTCTTTTGTCTTAGCACTTGCCCTTACTGACCAGGTTTCCTGAACTAGTCCAATTTGCATGAGTTTGGCCCATATCCCTCACTACTACCACCTTTACCACCTCCTCAGGCAACTCATTCCACATACATGCCACCCTCTGTGTGAAAACATTGCCCCTCAGGTCCATTTTAAATCTTTCCCCTCGTATCCAAAACCTGTGCCCTCTCGATTTTCGATTCCTCTATCCTGGGGAAAAGACATTGGCTATTCACCTTACCTATGCCCTGCATGATTTTATAAATCTTTAAGGTCACACCCCAGCCTCCTACGTTCCAGGGAAAAAGGTTCCAGCTTATCCAGCCTCTCCTTATACCTTAAACCTTCCAGCCTCGGTAATACCCTTTCCATTTAATAACGCCCTTCCTATAGCAGGGTGACCAGAATTGCATGCAGTACTCCAAATGTAACTTACTAATATCCTGACAGCTGTAACATAATATCACAATTCCTAAACACAAGGAATTCCTTTTTAAAATCAATTGGTCACTGAAAATCCCAGGTTTTAAAATCAAATCAATTTGAAAATTATTTGTAATTTTTTATCACTATGTAATAATGTGGAAATCTTTCCAATCAGACTACTGCTCAACAAAAAACAAAAGAACTGTGCACGCTGTAAATCAAAAACAACAGAAATTGCTGGAAAAGCTCAGGAAGTCTAGCAAATTACTGCTTCATCACAACACAGAAACAGTTTTAATTAGAATCACACATTACAACCCTGTTCCTCTGTGATATATGTCAATTGTTCTTCTCAAGCTCTTTGCAATGTTTGGCACAAACGAATCACTATGTTCTCCCAGGTTTACATCCCCAATTCAGTTACTGATCATATCACAGCCAGATTCTCCCCAGCCAAAGGTTCTGCAACCATTTCCTCTAGTTGCCTTTGAGTCTCTAAAACTACATCCTTAGTTCCCATTTCTTTCCACATCCATATAATGACCCTTGGTAACATCACCTGAAGACTTGGGGTCCATTATTAAAACAGTGCTCTCTCTGAGATTGCTTCTCTCGATGTCTGCATTTAAGACTTGCGCAAATTGAGAAGCAGCGATGCATAACAGAGAGCTGCATTGATATTGCCCATTTTACATTGTCACATAATGACAGAATTACCCCGCATTTCGACTTTTCAGAGCTGATGATTGCAAAAGGTTTCAAAATATTAAAGTAACTTGAGTAGATAGCCATGGGAAAAATGTTTTTGGTGGTGAGAGAGGCCAAATCTCAAGGCTATAAACAGAAATTAGTTGCAAATTAATCAAATATGGAATTCAGTAAACACTTCTTAAACCAAAGGTGCAGAATGTGTGAGCAGAGTTGAGGTGAAGCATTTTAAAGGGATATGATGTCTAGTGGAGTTCTGCAGGGGTCCGTGTTGGGACTGCAACTATTCATTTTATACATTAAAGATCTGGATCAATGAACTGAGAACATTGTTGCTGAATTTGCAGATGATGTATAGATAGGTGGAAAGATATTTAGTGTTGAGGAATCAGGAGGTGGCAGAGGACTGGGACAGGCTAGGAGGGTGGGCTAAGGAGTAACAGATGACAAACAATGTGGGAAAGTGTGAGGTTATGTACTTTGGTCGGAAGAATAGTCTATTTTCTAAATGGAGTAAAGCTTCAGAAATCTGAAGCACAAAGGGACTTGAGAGTCCCAGTTCAGCATTCTCTGAAGGTTAACATGTAGGTTCAGTTGGCAGTTAAGAAGGCAAATGTGATGCTAACAATCATTTCGCGAGGACTAGAATACAAGAACAGGGTGGTGAATCTGTGAAACTCATTGCTGTAATGGACTGTGGAAATCAAGTCACTTTAAGTGTATTTAAGACAGAGATGGATAGATTCTTGTTTGGTAAGGGGATCAAGGGTTACATGGAGAAGCAAGGAGAATGGGATTAAGAAACATATCAGCCATGATTGAAAAGCAGAGCAGATTCGATGGTCTGAATGGCCTAATCCTGCTCCTAAATCTTATGGTCTTATAATCTTCTGGCTTCTAGCCACAATGTTTTTTATGGCTGGCCCTGTCATGACTTGGAACTTGTTATAATAAGGAGAAATGTGAGCAAGTTTTGAAAATAAATTAGAAGGAAAGAGGAAGAGAGGTCTTGTGGCTTCTAACTCAGAAATCATTCACACAATGTAAATGACAAAGTCATGATGTTGTCAGCAAGGTAAGAAACCTTTGCAATTATTTTACTTCATCGCAATTCTCAGTGGGATCTCAATAATGCCACCAGCGATGAGTAACTTTGATCTAATTCAATTCATTTTATTTAAATTAGAAAGTGCTTTCTGAAAAAGTAGCATACGGAGAAGTGTGGACTAAGTAAAAACACCACTTGAGTACCATATTCACTCTCGGCTGAATGTATTTTTAATGAGTGTTCAAACACTCCCAAAGAACTGTTAAAAAAATTGGAACACCGATTGAAGATAATTTTTTATTGTTATTTTTGATGCTTTGAGTTAGATTAACTAGAGTTTTTTTCTGGATTCTATTAGTGCAAAAATCCAAGCAAATATAAAAGGCAACTTTAGTCATGCTGAGGCTCAGTCAAGCTTTTTTTGTCTTTGTAAAGCTGCTTTTTCTGATAATCTCCTTCACACAGAGTATGGAATATTACGTTAATAACCAAGGCAGTATTCCAAATGATGAAAGGTTTTGACTGATGCATGGAGAAACTGGTTCCACTGGCAAAATGTAACTGGCTATTGAACCTGAGGAAGCGTATTTTTTAAACAAGGAGTCTTATAAACTAGAGCACATGGTTTGAAAGATTAGTAGAAGCAGAGTCAGTAGGAACTGTCTAAAGGAAATTGGGGAGAAAGTGAGGTCTGCAGATGCTGGAGATCAGAGATGGAAATGTGTTGCTGGAAAAGCGCAGCAGGTCAGGCAGCATCCAGGGAACAGGAGAATCGACGTTTCGGGCATTAGCCCTTCTTCAGGAATGCGTAAAGGAAATTGGGTACCTATTTGATAAGGAAATACTCACAAGGGTAGAGCAGGACTGAAATTGGCACAAATTAAATGGCCTATTTCAGAGAGCCTGCAGAAGTTCAGTGGGCCAAATGGCCTTCTACTCAGTTGTATGATTCTTTGGCTGTATTGTGAATTAAGGAAAACCTCAGTTTCTCTATGCTGTGTTCAGTTTTATGGATTGAAACTCATAAAGAATACATTGGCATTGAAGAGATAAAACACAGACTCACCACAATTCTACCAGTTCTTAATGAGTTAAATTATGAGGACTGATAACTTTTTCCAAGAACCAATCTATGGACAATGGGCCAAATAGCAATGTCAATGTTTTATGTTTTTAATGTGCCAGTTTGATACGTATCTTTTTTTGTCTTAAGCTACACAACATCATGGAGACAACAGCCATTAGCCCTGGAGCACAGTGATAATGAAAATGGATCTTCTAACTATATTCTTTAAATCATTGAATGATTTCACTAATCATTGCTTAATTGCACTTTTTTTGTTCTTTTTTAGTTGAAGAGTCTTGTTTAGAGAACAAATTGTTCTTTAAATAAAACAATTTCTTTCGAAATCATAAGCTGCCTTGAAGGTTTGTGTTATTCTGGAATCTACACCATAGCAGCAGCTGTGGTTGAAATGGATAGCACACTCAAATCTCAGTCAGAAGACTATGGCCACAAAATCTGAGCTGTTTCTTCATTGCAATGTCAACAGAATAATGAATTTTCAGAGTTGTGTCAGTGAAGTGTTTAAAACAAGACCCTCTTTCTTTCCCAGTAAAAGATTTACACAAAGGAGAGTAGGGTGTTATACAATGAACAATCATATGAGTGAATATTAATAGGCATTATTAAATAGGTCTATAGAGGGCTTGGTAAGTGAGGACATCAGATAAACCCTACATGCTCCAATTCCATGTGATCTGGTGTTATGAAAATGGATCTCAGTTTGAACATGCATGTTAGCTAATCTTAGTCTAAATGCACAATTAATACTTCACTCCACATCTCCCCCCAAGTTTGTTTACCGTCATCCTTTTAACCATTAACACTTAACTCTTTCATTCTACATCCAAATAGTGACAAAGTCTCTTTCACTTCAGGCACTAACCATGAATAGCATTCTCAGTTCACTTCTTGGAGGACCAAATGCTTAATAAATATGCTTCTTTGTCTCACAGAGCAGCATGATGACTCAATGGTTAGCACTGCTGCCTCACAGCACCAGGGACCTGGATTCACTACCCACCCCAGGCGACTGTCTATGTGGAATTTACACATTCTCCGGGTGTCTGCGGGGATTTCCTCTCACAATCCAAAGACGTGCAGGCTGGGTGAATTGGCTATGCTAAATTGCTCATAGTGTTCAGTGATATGTAGATTAGATGCATTAGTCAGGGGTAAATGTAGGGTAGGGGGATGTGTTGGAGTGGACTTGTTGAACCAAATGGCCTGTTTCCACACTGTAGGGACTCTACAACAGTCTGGTGGCCCAGTACATTGGTGGAGTCTGATGACAGCCTGTCTAAGACAAGAACATCTTTGGAACACCATCAGAAAGTAGAAGTGTATCATTATCAATAAGAAAAAAGGACTTCTGGACCAGAATCTAAGATGTTCATAAATAGCTCCGCAGCCTGCAGACCAAATGGCCAATTGGCTTACTTTCTTTGTTATTATATTAATTTTTTCATATTATATCATCCCTATTCTGGTGAGCTCCATCATTACTAAAAAATTGCTTCTGCATGACAGTTTTCTGAACAGTTAAATGAAAATTTTTGTTTTCCCTTTCAACAGTTTCTTTTTCAAAAGTGTGTCATCACTCAATAATGGTAATAGAAAGTTTTCCTGAGATAATTATGCTCAGTGATCTTCAAGCTCTGAATGTTGCAGCATTAATTGCAGAAGAATAGAAGCTGATTCTGCAAAAGAGTTCTGGAAACGTATTTTGTGTTTTGTTTTGTGTTAGCTTCCAAGACTTGATTTTGCAGTGTAACTGCTAAGAGTTCTGCTTTCAGTTCATCAGTCTTTAATGTAGTTGGACTTTTCCAATTCTTGGTTACTTTTCCTATTTCTGAGTTTCTTTTGATGCTCAACTTTAAGCTGCTTGAAGGCAGTATTCACTTCTAAAATTTCTGAATGCTCAACATTTGCATGATCCAGCTTGGAACTTTTCATTGCTGACAGCAACTGAGCAATTGCCGATTTCTGGCCAATTTCTGATGTGTAACGCTTTTCTCTAAATGTGTCAAATTTCTCTTCATGTCATTGATTCATGATTGTAAATATATGCTGCATTCAATTTACTTCTTACAATGCAGTTGGGGCATATTCCACCCTGAGTGAAGTTTGTGACTCTATATTGAAGTTTTGAGATCTCTTTATTGTATGACTGAAGATCTCTTCTGAATTCATAATCTAAAACATCTCAGATATGGTGGTCATTTTGCTGGCAATATAGTTAATTTGAAGTTTTGCTTGCTTTTATTAATGATTGAACTAATTTAGAATCTCGTTCCTGCTTCCACATACTGGCCGGCTTTCGACAGGGGGATGAACTGTTTCATCTAAATGTGGTTATAGTTGCAGTAGGCTGCAACTCATTGGTAGTTACTATGGAATAGGTATACAACATGACCTTTTCTTTCACCTTCAACAGAGGGATGATTCTCTTCATCAGAGACAGAAGAGAGTCTAATAGTGATATCTGAATAAAAGAGTACAAGAAAGTTGAAAGCCTCTGAAGTTACCACAACTGGTACACAAGAACCCATGGTATTAAAATATGCGTATTAGCATGGATAGATGACTGACTAACTATTAGATTACAGGAAGTAGAAATAATAGGAGCATTTTTAGCATGGCAACCTGTAACTAGTGGAATGCCACAGAGACCATTGTGGCTGGCCTTCAATTATATTTGTTAAAATGATTGTTTCTACTATTACACACATTTCTTCAACGCGAATTGGCTATAACGCGATTGAAGAATTTAGACCATTATTTGTAGAATGCAAACATTCCTTACTTGTATTAGCTATTACATAATTCTGGCTCCATTGGTTTAAACAATGCTGCTATTATGCACGGGAACAGAACTATTGCATTATATCAGAACTGACTGTCTACCAAAGACTTGGATGCGGGGTGTGAATTTATTATCACCAGGTTTGTGGATGGCACAAACATAGATGGGAACACATGTAGTGAGGATGAAACAAAAAGCCAACAGAGGAAAATAGACAGATGAAATGAATGGGGAAAAAATCTGGCAAATGGAGTATAATGTAGGAAAACGGGAGGTTGCACATTTTGGTAGGATGAATAGAAGATCTGAATGTTATTTAAATGGAGGAGGGCTGAAGAAAGCTGCAGCACAGAGTGATTTTGGGGATTTCATGTATGAATCAGAAAAAAATAGCATTCAGGTTTAGCACGTAATAGGGAGGGCAATGAAACATTGGCTTTCATTTCAAAGGGAATGGTGTATCAAATATGGAAAGTATCATAAATTGCTAAAATTACGCAAGGCATTGGTCAAATCACAACTAGTCTACTGTAAAAAGCTTTGATCCCCTTATCTAAGGAAGGGTATACTGTCGTTGGATGAAGACCCGAGAAGGTTTATTTGGGCGATCCCAGATCTGGAGAAACTGAGGACAGAGGAAATTAAGTAGGTTGAACTTGTACTCAATGGAGTTTAGAAGAATGAAAGGAGACTTTATTGAAACATACGATGTGGAGATGTTTTCTTCCTCTTGTGGACAAGTTTAAGAGCAGAGGGCATAAGAAGAAGGCCATCACCCATTTAAGACAGAGATGAGGAGATTTTATTTTCACATTGAAGATGGCGAATTGGAATAATTCTTTACTGCATTCTGGATTCATGGTGCTGGAAGAGCACCGCAGTTCAGGCAGCATCCGAGGAGCTGTGCTCTTCCAGCACCACTAATCCAGAATCTGGTTTCCAGCATCTGCAGTCATTGTTTTTACCTAACTGTTGAGGTTGGGTCATTAAATACATTCAAAGTGGTGATAGTCAGATTTTTAATCAACTAGAGAATCAAAGGTTCGAGGAAAAGACAGGAAAGTGCAGGGGAGGATTTTTGATCAACAACGAATGATGAAACAGAGCTTATTGGTCAAATGGCTGACTTGCTCTTACATCTTATGGTCTCTGCCACTACTGAGTGAACAACAGCAATGGGATCCTTCTTTGTGACTTTATCTTGAAAGAGCAAGATAAGGTCTAAGATTCCACGTCGTTTTTGTTTTTGATGCATTTATTCTGACATTTTTAGCTCATCATTGGAAGCATCAAAATGGATCAGTCCCCAGCACTGGACCAGATATATCCAAGGTTACTACAGGAAGCAAGGAATGAGATTGTTATGCCTCTGGCAATGATTTTTGCATCCTCACTCTCCAAGGGAGTAGTACCAGATGATTGGAGGGAGGCGAATGTTGTTCCTCTGTTCATGAAAAGGGAATAGGGAAATCCCTGGGAATTACAGACCAGTCAGTCTTACATCTATGGTAAGCAAGGTACTGGAAGGATTCTGAGAGATAGGATTTATAACTATTTGGAAAAACATAGCTTGATTAAAGATAGCGTAGCTTTGTGAGGGGTCAGTCATGCCTCACAAGCTTATTGAGTTCCTGAGGATGTGATGAGACAAGTCAATGAAAGTCGAGCAGTGGATGTGGTGCATATGGATTTCAGTAAGGCATTTGATAAGGTTCCCCCGGTAGGCTCATTCAGAAAATTAGGAGGCGTGGGATACAGGGAAATTTGGATGTCTGGATACAGAATTAGCTGGCTGAAAGAAGACAGCGAGTGGTACTGGATGGCAAGTATTCTGCCTGAAGATCGGTGACCAGTGGTGCCCGCAGGGATCTGTACTTGAGCCTCTGCTCTTAGTAGTTTTTATGAATGACTTGGATGAAGGATTGGAAGGGTGGCTTAGTAAGTTTGCCAATGACACAAAGGTCAGTAGTGTTGTAGATAGTGTTGAGGACTGTTGAAGGTTAGAACAGGACATTGACAGGATGCAGAGTTGGACTGAGAAGTGGCAGATGGAGTTCAACCACAATAAATGCAAAGTGATTCATTTTAGAAAGTCAAATGTGAATGCTGAATACAGGATTAAAGATAGGATTCTTGGCGGTGAAGAGGAACAGTGGGATCTTGAGATCCACATACACAGATCCCTCAAAGTTGCCACCCAAGTTGAGAGGTTGCTAAGAAGGTGTACGGTGTGTTGGCTTTCATTAACAGGGGGATTGAGTTTAAGAACCATGAGGTTTTGCTGCAGCTCTATAAAACCCTGATTAGACCACACTCTGAATATTGTGTCCAGTTCTGGTTGTCTCATTATAGAAAGGATGCAGATGCTTTAGAGAGGGTGCAGAGAGGATTTACTAGGATGCTGCCTGGATTGGAATATTTGTCTTATGAAGAGAGGTTGAGTGACAATGGTTTTTCACACTGGAGAGAAAGAGGAAGAGAGGTGACTTGATAGAGGTGTACAAGGTAATGAGAGGCATAGATAGAATAGAGAGCCAGAGACTTTTCCCCAGGGCAGAAATGGCTGTCATAAGGGGGTCATAATTTTAAGGTGATTGGAGGAAGGTATAGGGGAGATGTCAGAGGTAGGTTCTTTACACTGAGAGTGGTGGGTGCGTGGAATGCACTGCCAGCGGCGATAGTAGAGTCAGAGACATTAGGGACATTTAAGCGACTGCTGGATAAGAATATGGATGGCAGTAAATTAGATTAAGATAAATGCTTAGCACAACATTGTGGACTGAAGGGCCTGTACTGTGCTGTACTGTTCTATGTTCTATGTTCTAATCCTTTGAACGAATGAAACAGTTTCTATTACCTTTTGTAACTCCAGGAAGTAGAGTATCTTGTAGTGGACAGTGATTTCCGGGACATTGAGTTGTCTTCGGTGTTTTCAGTATATATGAACTGAAGAATATTTGAAGCTACACAGAAAATCTGTCTAATAAATAAATATAATATTTAGTATTAATATACAAGTTTAAGTGATTTGTTTTGCATTGGGGAAAAATGTAGCATGAATCTTCCACTCTGATTTTATACAATTTATTCTGCGGTGTTGAATGGAGGATGATCTGAGAATAATTGACCTACGTCAGTCTCTGAAAGAATTAACACATTGATGTCTGTACACAATTTTTTTCATTTCTTGCCATTAATCATGATATCTGCATTGCAGTTTCATCTTCTCACTCTATACAATGAAATAATCTAAAATTTGGCTATGGGTCTGTCAAATCCCCCAAGAATCATTAATTCTGCCCTTTCCATGTTCTGAACTACTTGAACATCTGCAGATTGTAGTGGTCTTTGCTCAATTTTCTGTGCTGCTGCTGTAGCTGTGATATAGTCCCAATCTTGGTACTCACAACTCTTGACAAAATGGTCTGGGAAATGTTCCTGCTAGTGGTTTTCCACAATGACATTAATAGTGTTCTGTTCCTTCTGCATTTGCTGTTGGTGAATTTTCTGAGTGCATTCTTATTTCCTATGTCTATAAATTCTCTGATCTATGATACTAATTTACTCACTAAGGCTAATTAATTTCCTCATTGCCTGCCCCTTGCTCCATGGTGGGTCTTTTTACCTACTTATTATTCAGCTTTTATGTGGGCCTTCCCACTCTGGGGTTTCATGACTAGATATATGTGGCATGTTGCTTCCTTCAAGGTTTGGTTTGCTGGGCTGGCCTCAGCCATCACCCGTAACATTCTACAGCAAAAAGACTATAATTCAGATCAGAGCTGAAAATGTGTTGCTGGAAAAGCGCAGCAGGTCAGGCAGCATCCAAGGAACAGGAGAATCGACGTTTCGGGCATAAGCCCTTCTTCAGGAATGAGAATTCAGATACGCATAATTCAGATAATACGTATAATTCAGATACGCATGCTATTACCCTTTGCTTGGGTCTGATCATCATCATCAAACATGTGGTCGGATGGACTCTACACTCATCTGAGCAAATGTTCGCAGGTTTAATTAAATGTGACGACTTACAAAGCATGGTCAGAGAGAACATCCTCTGGAATACCACAGAGTTAGACTTTTGTTCCATGTAATCTGACATTACTGTGACAAAAACGGCTCTGCAACTACTCTTAGAATGCAGATATAATTTATCATTTACTCCACACTACAGAGTTGTTCTAAGTGTGAAGGCCAAAATGTATCTCACAACCAATGTTACAATGAAAACATTCATACATAACCAAATTATTTGTGGGAGCTTGCTGTGCACAAATTGGTTGCCCTATATTTCCTGTATTATAATAGCGACTACATTGAAGCATATTTCCAGCCAATGAAGTATTTCAGAAGACCTCCTGATGTTTGAAAGAAATACCACTGACCCAGGGGCTTTGAAATCCAACAGGGAAGCAGGGCTTGAAGCAGTGTGTGTATTTTGTGGTGCTAATTGTGTGTATATGCAGAATCAGCTGGCGATGATAAACAGCATGCTGTTAACCTCAGAGGAACCCGTAGGAGAAATAAATAGTGTGTAGAATGCCTGCATTCCTAACAGCGAGTGCACACACTCAGCAGGCAGTTGCTGTGCAGTTGCTAAAATATTATGTCTACATCTAATTTTTCTGTAGCTTATCTGCAGAAAAACTTAAAAATCATATGATTGTTGAAATGTGGCAATAATAAAAGACAAGAAGTGGGAATGGCAGCTATGGGGGTATCAACTTTTTAACTAGAACTAACAAATGATGGAAGAGTGAAGTTGGCTCCATTCAAAGCCATTAAAGATGGGAGAAAAAATTATTGGAGATGACTGATATTTAAGTGCCTTTGAAGCATAGCACATCAAACATTCAGACAATGTATTTTTAGCTTTGCTATCACATCGCCACCAGATCTGGGCCATTCACACAGCCTCACGCACAATCGGAAGTTCACTTCATAGCTCATTTGTGCTGGTAGCTGCAAACTGCTGTATGCCAGATTTCCCATCTCAATCTCGTTCTGAATTTGTGAAGGTGTTGCCTAGCTGCTGGACCTAATGCAGATTCCAATGAAATAATCTAAAATTTGGCCATGGGTCTGTCAAATCCCCCAAGAATCATTAATTCTGCCCTTTCCATGTTCTGATCTACTTGAACATCTGCAGATTTTTGTGGTCTTTGCTCAATTTTCTGTGCTACTGCTGTAGCTGTGATATAGTCCCAATCTTGGTACTCACAACTCTTGACAAAACAGTCTGGGTAATGTTCCTGCTAGTGGTTTTCCACAATGACATTAATAGTGTTCTGTTCCTTTCTGCATTTACTGTTGGCGAATTTTCTGAAGAAGGGCTTATTCCCGAAACGTAAATTCTTCTGCTCCTCGGATACTGCCTGGCCTGCTATGTTTTCCAGCACCACATTTTCAACTAATGCAGATTGTAGACAAGCGGGAGTCTGGAAGAACACAGCAAGCCAGGCAGTATCAGGAGGCAGAGAAATTGACGTCCTGAAGAAGGGTTACACCCAAAATATTAACTTCCCCATTTCCTGATGCTGCCTGGCTTGCTGTGTTCTTCAAGCCTACTGCTTGTCTACCTTGGATCCAGCATCTGCAGTTTTTATTTTGTCTCTAAAGCAGGTTGTGGTCAGCTTCGGATTTGAAAGTCAAATGAGAGGAATGTGAAAATTTTAAAAGACATTCTCAGCAGACGAGTCAGTGAAATAAATGAGAAAATAATACCCTGCACTTTTCCCTGTCTTTATGATTTGCCAAAGTGTTTCACATCCATTTAAGTACATTTGAAGTTGAAGATGAATTAAAGGCATCTTTGTAATACAGGTAACACACAGCTGCTACTTTGCAAACAGTGAGCTGATGATGTTGATTGAGGGATAAAGCTTGACTAAGTAATTGAAAGAAGTCTCCTGGTATTCTTCAAAAAATACCATAAAATATTTCATATCCAAGGGACTTGACATCATATCTGAATGAGACACATCTGACAGTGCAGCACTCCTCCAGAGTTGTGCAGGAATCTGGCATTTTAAATGTAATCCTTCACCAAACTGAAACCTTTTCCAAAGTCATGTTCTACCGGAAAACTGACAACAAAGACACAAACCTGCTTTTGTTTGTTAATCTATCAAATGCTTTCACCAATTCCTGCTTCCAATTCAGAACTGTCTCGGTGGCTTGCTTCTGAATTTTGGAGATACAAGTATCTTTGAAATTGTTGTCCAATGTTTCCAATTTGATTTACACCCTGCAGTCTGTCCGCACGCAATGAAGTAGTCAATACAATTGCAAATAAAGAACTTTTCTCAAGGGAAACGCGAGTACTCCTGAAAAAAGAGTTTGTGAAGATAATCAATAGAGCTGAAATTCTTTTCTTGTAGTTTATTTGCACATTCTATTCTAGACACAGGATTCACAGGAAGTGGGCATCGCTGGCTAGGTGAGCATTTATTGCCCATTCCTAATTGCCCAGAGAGAAGTTAAGAGTCAGTCATATTGCTGTGGGTCATATGTAAGCCAGACCAGGTAAAGATGACAGATTTCCTTCCAGTTGAGTTTTTCCCAACAATCGACAATGGTATCATGATCATTATTAGAATCTTAATTCCCGATTTTTTATTGAACTCAAATTCCACATTTGTCAAAGCTGGATTTGAACCCAGGTCCCCAGAACATTACCTGGGTCTCTGGATTTAGGTCTATCAATAATACCACTGGTCCATTGCCTTACCTAAATGTGAAACTCATAAACATTTGGCAAGCCCCAAGTTGGGTGATACGCTAGTTTTAGTGGGCAGCATGGTGGCACAGTGGTTAGCACTGCTGCCTCACATTGCCAGAGACTTGGGTTCAATCCCCACCTCAGGCAACTGTCTGTGTGGAGTTTGCACATTCTCCCCGTGTCTGCATGAGTTTCCTCCAGGTGCTCTGGTTTCCTCCCACAATCCAAAGATGTACAGGTTAGGTGAATTGGCCATGCTAAATTGCCCATAGTGTTAGGTGAAGGGGTAAATGTAGGGGAATGGGTCTGGGTGGGTTGCTGTTTGGAGGGTCGGTGTGCACTTGTTGGGCCGAAGGGCCTGTTTCCACACTGTCGGTAATCTAATCTAATCTAGTTGGAACATCCAGGTTCTCCTAATGTCAGTCAAATTGAGCAGGTTGCAAGTGAAGTACCTCCCTACTCATAGACTCATTAGTGCCAGAGTTAGATCACAGAGCTGGATACACTCACCATCATAGAGCTCCAGCTTTAGAGCATTTGCAAGATGTGCCATAATTGCAAGCACAGTTGTAAGATAAAAGTTGTCAGTGATCAAAAAAAACTTCAGAGAAACAGAATTATTTTAAGCCATCTTTTCATCAATTAAAAGTGGACTGAATACTAGCAAGAAGATTACATTAATTGCTGCCCCTATGTCTCGTCTATCACACTGTTTAACTCTTCTCCCTGTCTTTCTCTTGCTTTCTTTCTTCCTTGCATGGTGGTGCTGTTGCGGTCTGCCTATCCATATGTTCTCTTCATTCATCCATGGGATATAGACATCGCTTAGCTGGCCCAGTATTTATTACCATCCCTAATTGCCCTTCAAAGATGGCTGTCAGCTGAGCCACTAGAGTCCAGCTTAAATCTAATTTATTTCTACTTCACCACCATGGTGAGTGCTGACAACTTTACTAATTTTCTTGACACCAAATCTGGACCATTCACAGATTTAGATTTAGATTTAAGTTTTATTGTCATGTGTCACAAAGAATCCATGCAGAAATTTATCCATACACGCACACACATGTTGTCATAGACAGGCAGGCATGAGCACATGTACACATTATTATATACTCACACACTTACTTTCGGGCACACAAGTGCATATACATACAACTAGGGCTCTCTTAGATAAACTGAACATTTTGAGAGTGCAAAAAGATGACTGCATAATCAGACATGTAAACCTGAAACGAAAGCACAAAGTAAGACAATCATTGTTGAAAAGTGGAAGATTTGTGCTTGTTTAATATCCAGCTAAATGAAGTATTTAATTTTACCTCATGTTTCTTTTCTTTGTTCTATTTTCACGGTTTTTGACAGTTATTGTGTTGATTTTGTTCTGTATTTGTGGTTAATTATTTAAACAGTACTCCAAACATCCTGTTCAATGTGATCTGGATGTTTCTTTTTCTTTTGGCTGTTTCTTCTATTTCTGCTTCTGTTTTTAATCCTGTCTTTTGTACACGAAGATGGCTATGGAGAATGGAGACTTTGTACACTTTTCACTATATTCTTGTACTCAAGTACACGTGACAATAAAAATCTAGATCTAAATGTAAAAATCTAAAATCTAAATCTAAATTTTGCCAGGTGCTATAGTAAGAAACATAAAGTGGCATAACACGATATTAATAACAGATACATCAACATGTTTGTGTAAAAATCTTTGTCTTCCTATAACACATATCAATTCTGATTATTCTCCCCCAGATGTGATCGACAAAATTTCAAGCAAAACATGAAACTAATACTAAACAAGGAGCGAACTCCTTTTGTTTATTTTCACTTTAATCTTTCAAAGACCAAGCATGATATTGTGACTTTTCTAGCTGAATATGATGTATAATCTACTTAAACCATGTCCTTGTAAAAGAGTGTAGTGTTTGAAATTCTTAACAACTGTTCCATACTTGATGGCAGCAAATTAATATTATTTGAGTATTCCATCCATATTCCTGGAAGATATAAAATCCTGACACTGAGCCAAGGTTGGCACTTGAATATTTCTGAAATATTAAAAACCTTGCCTGATTTCCAACTCGTGTTCGGATCCTGAAATCAGATCCCCACGATGTCCTGAGCCTGTCCATGTTGTCATTACACTTGCCAACACCACTATCTGGGAGGCAGCCTTCCAAATGACCAACTCCACACTCAGCATCTTGTTCAGGACAATGGACATCCTTTCCAGGCTGGAGGGTCATTGAGAGGGTATGCAGAGATATGGGGACAACAGCTCAATGTGGGTGGGTGCTGCAAGTGTGGGATAGCAAGTGCAATGCTTAATGGAATAAAGAAGGCAAAATCAGAAGGCAATCAGAAGGGATATTCTTCCACAAGGAGTAATAATGGAAGGAGCTGTGGTCTTTCATATCCTTGTTGTATTGCCGAGTAATGGAGCCCCTGGATCCAATAGCATTCTAACATTTTGCCAGGAGATTGTCTAACTGAGCTGTTGCTTCCATAATTGGCAGAGTAGGCCCTCCAATATTGGCAAGAAATTTAAGACTTGGACACAAAATATCCTGAAATTGGACCTTCATTGCAGGAATTAGATGCCCACCCCCATGGCTCAAAGTTGCCAAGAGACAGGAATATGATGGAGCCTGTGGTTTCCTCCTTTTATCCTGGATCTCCTCAACCCTCAACCTAACTCCAAAGGGTTTGAAAATCAAGCTCCTTATGTCCTGTTATGTTTCCTGTTAACTGCGTCTATTATAAGTACCTCTCTCAGCACTTATCATCTAAACATGGCGCTCAATAATTGCACATTCTACTATCGCAGCTTGGATTTGCAATCTGAGTTCATTATTCAACTCTGCAGCATATCCCGATGCTTCAATGAACCACTTCCCAAACTGCCTTTCAATTTTCTAACTAAATATAAATTGCCTTGAAACAAAATCATGAAATATTGTGAAGAATGGACCTGAAATGTTAACTCTGATTTCTTTCAGCAGATGTTGCCAGACCTGCTGAGCTTCTTCAGCAATTCCTGATTTACCACATCCACAGTTCTTTTAATTTTATGAAATGTTCAAAGTTATACGAACTAACTAATACTTGAACGAGTTACGTGACATCTGCCCATTGGGATGAAAAGGACCATTCTGAGAAGGAACGAGCCAGTGTGAGATTTAAGGTAGGATTTTCAGGTCCAGAATAATACCTGTTCAATTGTCCTTATGTGGTGACCAAAATGTTTCAGTAACTGTAGTGTGTGTACTTTTAAGGTGAGCCTGATATCTGTTGAGTTTCTTATTGCTTGTTAGCTAGTCACATGGCATGAATGTGATAAATCTTCACTAAATGTCAAGATCAAACTAACCTCCTCAAAGAGTCAGAGTTATACAGCAAGGAAACAGGCCCCTCAGCCCTACTCATCCATGCTGACCATGTTTCCTAAACTGAACTAGTCCCATTTCCCTGCATTTGACCCATTTCCCTCTGAACTTTTCCTATCCATGTATCTGGCTAAGTGTCTTTTAAATGTTGTTATTTTCACTTATCTCTACTACTTCCTCCAGTAGGTTGTACTATATACATCCTCTATGTGAAAAAGTTGTCCCTCAGGTCCATTTCAAATATTTTCCCTCCCACCATTAAGCCAATGGCATTTAGTTTTAGACCCCTTACTCTTGGAAAAAGACCTTGGATATTCATCTTTTTCTATCTAAAGAGATTTTAAAAATCTCTTTAAAGGTAACCGTCAGCCTGCTAAGGTCCAGGGGAAAAAGTCCCAGCCTATCCGGCCCCTCCTTATAACTCAAATCTTTCAGTCTCAGTAACATCCTTGTAAATCTTTTTTGCACTCTGTCCAATTTAATAATTTCCATCCTACAGCAGGGTGACCAGAATTGTACGCAGTACTCCAAATGTGGCCTTATCAATGTCTCATACAGCTGTAACATGACATCCCAACTCCTGTACTGAATGCTTTGACTGATGAAGGTAAGTGTGTCATCTTCACCACCCTCTCTGCCTGTGATGCCACTTTCAAGGAGCTATGTATGGAAACTTCCAGGTCTCTGTGTTTGACAACACTCTCCAGGGCCCTGCCATTAACTATAGAAGTCCTGCCCTAGTTTATCTTACCAAAATACAACACCTAGCATTTATCTGAATTAAACACCATCTGCCATTCTTCGACCCAGTGACCCAGTTGATCAAGATCCCAATGTACTTGTAAAAATCTTCACCGTCCACTATACCATCAACTTTGGTGTCATCCGTAAACTGACAAACCATTCTCATTCAAATTATTTGTATAAATGTTGAACAGTGGATCTAGAACTGATCCTTGAAGCAGACCGCTGGTCACAGGCTTCCAGTCTGAACAATAGCCTTCTACCATGAACCAGCTTTGTCTATTTAACCTCTTGGGTGGGTCAAGACAAAGCTTTCAGTTGTTTTTGCAGGCATATACAACCTTGCCAATTCAGAATGTTAACCAAGGTTAGCTGTGAGCAATAAGGCACCAAGCAATAAAGTTTTCTTGAGCCAAAGCCAAAACAACATGATTTTTAAAAATTAATTCATGGATTTGGGTGGCATCAGCTAAACCAGCATTAATTGCCCATGTCTATTGCTCTTGCATTGAGTGGCTTGTGTTCAAATGGATCTAGAGGCATCACTCATTGTTAGAGTATCATAATATGACAAAGAACTGTGAATGCTGAAGGTTTGAAACAGATTGCTGGAAAAACTCAGCAGGTCTAGCAGCATCTGTGGAGAGAAAGAAGGGTTAACACTTTGGATCCAGTGACCCTTCTCCAGAACGTGATGCTACCAGACCTGTTGACCTCATTTATGACCCAAATTGTGTGCCTGG
The DNA here is from genome assembly GCF_004010195.1 of Chiloscyllium plagiosum. Classification (NCBI taxonomy): domain Eukaryota; kingdom Metazoa; phylum Chordata; class Chondrichthyes; order Orectolobiformes; family Hemiscylliidae; genus Chiloscyllium; species Chiloscyllium plagiosum. Next base: position 20,805,887 of record NC_057719.1, read on the forward strand.
ATCTTGCAGAAATGTAAATATGGGACAGGCAATACCTTTCCTATCCAGAACTCTCTAATAAAGTCTTCAGCTGAGTTAGACACTTTAGAGAGTTTGATTTACATACTTGAACAGTTCCCTGGGAAACGTTTGACAGAGGAATCCTTGCCTAACTCCTGAATAACTACATAATTGACCCAATATGACTCACTTGTTGACCCCACAGTGGACCCTGACACAATGTTCTCAAGGGCAATGAAAGATGGACAATAAATGATGCTCACAAGTGAATATAAAAAGAAAACTGACTAGCTTCTAACACTGAAAACCCGTCCTGACTCAACCTGACTACCCATTGACCAACCTACACACTCACCCACCACAACCAAATGCCACCCTGTCATGCTCATGGCCTGCTATCCGACAACATCACCCATCTGTCGATCTGACACCTTACCCATCTTTCAACCTACCCAGTTGCCACCTATCCAGATGGAACTCTCCCCACTTACCCACTTCCCTCACCCACATACAACCCGAAAGATTCATTCATTCTCTAGCCCATTTAATCTCACACCAATTCAGTAACACAAAGAAAAATATATTCCGATCTTTACCAGAATACAACTGTGAAAATTCTCTCTGCTGCTTCCTGCAAGGATTCCTGCACTGAGGGTGAGCCACAGCTTCCCCCATTTGCAGTTTGTCCAGAAGATCATATCTAGGTAAGAAGGTAGTTTTCTCTCTCATCACTGTTGGAAACTGTGATTTGGATTCCAAGTGGAAGGTTTGATTGTGGTGTATATCTTTTGACCTTGTCTTCATTTGTTTGTGTTTCTGTGCGTATCTGTGGACAGGATATGTATATGTGGAAATGTGCAGCCATAATTCTCAGCACGTAACATTAATACTGCTAGCTGACAATACATCCCAACTGTTTCTCCACAATTCAATATTGCCTAAAGTAATAGGAATGTAGAGATCTGGTAAAATCTAATTGAATGGTGGAACAGGCTCAACAGGCTTAATGGACTACTTCTGTTCCTTTGTTTCTGAGTTCCTTCCTACTCTGTGTGCAATTATATTCTCATTTATGACTAATCATCACAATGATGTTGTTTACTGTTGTTTCAGACTTCAAATGTAGATGAGGCACAAATAATTTTGTGCAATGCACTCACCTGATAAAGCATGAGTGCTACAATTATTGTTTCAGCAGGTTTAGGGTCTGACAGGACTTCACTGTGATAGTCATAGGCCTGATTATAATCGATCCCATGTGGCAATAATGAAACAGGTTTGGGTCAAATGGGGAGTAAAATTATGCAGAGTACAAAGCCAAGAATCCCATCCTTATCATCTCTGTTCCATTTCAAGGTGTTACTTGTGATTTATTTCACTGCTATTATTCAAGGGAAAGTCATATACAAATTCTACAGATTATGACTATAGAAATATAAAATGCCCTCCCTTTCCCAACCGGTATGTTTGTTTAAACCCAGTTACATCTCCTAATGTTTTTTCAGCTTTGTTGAGAGGTCATCAACCTGTAACATTTTCAACTCTGTGGGTGAATGGGTTTTGAGTGAGTTATAATCTGGCCTGCTAACTCTGTTACTCTTTTTACAGATGTTGCATGAGAGGAGGATTTCCAGCTTTTTCTGATATTATATTTGTTTTTCAGTGCCTGAAGTATTTTACTGATCTGAAGAATGTAAGAATTTGTATAATATAAATAAGGGTTTACACTTTTATATCAATGGATATACACTTAAAAACCTCAAAAGTGCTAAAGTTAAAAAAGGAAAGCTGGTATTTATATTGTGCTTTTTGTAATAACTGAACATTAAAAGCTTCACAGCCAACAAAATACTTTTTGAAGTAATCACTGATATAATTTAGGAAATATAATAGCTCATTTGCTCTTAACAAACCTCTACAAACAAACATGCAGTAATGAGCAGGGAGAATCTGTTTTTTGATGACGTTGATTGAGGGAGAAACATTGGCCAGGACACTCATTCCTGATGAAGAGCTTATGCCCAAAACGTCGACTCTCCTGCTACTCAGATGCTGCCTGACCGGCTGTGCTTTTCCAGCTCCACACTCTTTCACCTGTGTTAATGCCCCTATCTTTCTTTGAAATAGTGTAATAGGATTGTTTATATTAGCCCAAGTAGGAGATGGGGCCTTGGTTCATATCTGATCTGATAGACGGTACCCCGAACAATTCAACATTCCCTCAGCGGAGGTTATTTCTGCAATCAAAACCTATGACTTGAACCCAATATCTTGATTTTAGCATTAAGCATACTACCAGTTGAATTATAGCTCGCACAAGTACATTGTGGATCTTTGCATTTTAACAGTACACCAAGGAATCTTATAAAAACTCATTCTTCCAGTTAATGTGTACCCTAGGAAGAGCTTTGCAAAACAACTAGCAAAGAATCAAGTTGAGTCAGACATTCTCATACTCTATAAAATTAAGTCACAATCCTTCAAAAAGCTACAAAATATATACTTCTACTCTGTAAACCCATTATTCTGCAAAATCATTTCCAAGTCTAAAAATAAGTTCACATTGAGTAATTTTAAGCTAAAAGTACATTGGATAAATTGACTATACCTCAATTTAATAGAATTCTGGGAGATCGGATTATGTGCTGGCTGTGGCTCAGTGGGTCATATGCTTTCTTGTGAGGAAAAGATTCAACGTTGACACTCCAGCCCTGTCCTGAGGGGAGTGCTGCACTGTCAGTGGAACTGTCACTTGAAAAATATTTTAAACCAAGCCTCCATTTACTTTATCATATGGATATGAAAGATTGTATGACATTATTTTGAAGAAGCAGTGGGGAGATATTATTAATATCCAATCCAGCACTTGACTCTCAACCTACATAGCAGATGCAGATTACCTGGTTTTTAAAATCATTTTGCTGTGCATAACCTGGCTGTCACATTTCTTATATTAGAACACTTCACAAGTACTTAATTGACAACAAAGTGTGTTGGGATTTTCTATGATTGTGAAAGTTACTGTATAAATAAAAGTCTTTTTTTCTTCTTATTTACACAATTAAATATTTTATGCAACACATTTCTAAAACTAACCATTCTACCTCTATTCTCAAGATACTAAGAAATAGTGTAATTGAGATTGTAATTACTTTTCTTGAAATAAAAAAAATATTACTTTGAGCAACTAATCGATTTGAATCTCATCAATTATTCAATGTACTTGAAATCTCTGTGACAGTCTCTTGGTGTTCAATATCATCTGAGTGTCTGATTCTATTGAATAACATAATGTACAAGTGAACAAAACTCATCAGTGAGGTTTGGTATCCCTGAGTTAATTCACAGTTGTTTATGAGATTGAAGCTCATAAGAAGAATTGATGATCATTTTTATCTCACATTTATTTGTCATTTAATAGTAACTCTCATAATCAACTTAAATAGCAGTATTGAATTGTAAGCCATGTTTCTGTTTCTTTTCAAATGTGAACTGTCCAACCACAATTAGTCAGTGCTAGCAGAAAGGGAACCATTTCATTCTTCACCTTTGTGTTGGCTTCTAGCATATTCCCACAAATTGTTTCAAAGTTTTGAATTAAATGTAAAAACACAAGCAAGTGCTGGAAACCAGAAGCTAAAACAGAAACTTTCGGAGCTAGTCAGCAATGTTATCAACATCTGTCGAGAAAACAAGTGAGCAAACAGTACAGAATCATCAAAATTGGGAAAAGTTAACAGAATTTAAACACTACAAAAACAACAATTTACATTTATCTAGAATATTTGAATGCCTAAGGTTCTTTTCAAGTGTTAGCTAATCAAAATTTGATGCTGAGCTACATAAAGAGGCATTAACTCACAAGACAAAAATCTGGGTAAACAAGCTAATGTTTAAGTAGAAAGACCAATATAATGCTTCACATTGTTCCATAATAATATAATTTTAACCAATTATCAATCTCCTGTTTTGAATTTCAGCACTTCATAGGTCATTTTGCTTCCTCTTCCTCGAATATTGGAAAAACAATATTAACAACAATATGTAATTTAATGAGAAAAATTACTCTGGTGGACATAACTAAGGTCAAGATTTTCAAAGGTCTGTGGGAAGGGGACCCAATGCATGTGTGATTGGAAAATCATAGTCCCAGGAATTGCCTTGGGAATGTTTGAATTTTCAAGGGGCTGGCTGCTGAGAGGGAACAGGAAACATACTCTCCACCAGTTAATTGCCCTTTAATCACCATAAGAAGCTTGTTAAGGGGGTTTAAAAGTATCAATCTTGAATTCAGGAAATCTGAATCATTTGGTGCATGTTTGTGCACAGCTGCTGTGCTTGCTATGGACAAAAAAAAATTGTCTCCATGTAATTTAAATGAACCTTTACAGCATAACAATAAATGTTATACTGCCATTCCCAGCTCCATCAATGTTGCTGGCCCACGACCAAGCAATAATTCAATTGACCAATTGTTAGATTTCTTAGGCTAGACAATGGCAGACTCTAATTTGGCTGTTGCCACTCTTAGGCACTGGCATGGCTCAGGTAGTTCAAACCTGTTGCTAAGCTCACCTCCTGCCCAATTAGTGTATTTGAATTCGAAGAGCATGTCACAGGAATGATGTTGCTCAGGCATAGGGGTCAGTCAGGACCCAGCAATCATCTGACTGTTCGGATTTTTACCCTTATATAACAATCTGGCTGAACCTGACATTATTGTCTGTATTTGATTCAGAGTATTGCCTACATTGGGATACCTCAATTGAAAATATAGGCAAATACAATGACATAGCACTGCAGACAAATTATTTATCTTCTTCACAAGACAAAGGACTGAAAGGTAATTGCGTTTGGACTAGACTTCAGTTTTTGAGGTACCTTGTGCCACCACTAATGACTAATACCAACTAGCTTTGTGGTAGAGAATTGGAAAGAGAGTGACTACTGGAAACTAAATTTCAAAAACAGCTGAGAGAAATAAAAAGGTGTTTGATCTATCAAATGGGACATCTGACGAGCTATTGAAAATGCCTGTCTCAGTCTTGCTATTAAAACCTATCACTTATCATTTTATATCTTGAAGACAAATAATCAGGCATAGTGTTGAAAGTTGAGAAGAAATATCCAGTTATTTACAAATGGCAGTTCGATAAAACTGCCTGCATTGTCATATAAAACCATTAGAAGGTACATCACACACTTTAAGGTGTGGGATAGAAAAATTACATACAAATCCAGAGAACTCACTGGAAGTGTTCAAAGTATTGGTGTGCATCTAAACCTATAGTTTTAGCCTTTTTATTTTGTTTATGATCATACTTAAATAGTACTTAAATAAATACAGTACATGGTCTGAACTCATTTCTGTCAGTTAACAAATTCACAGTAAAACAATTGATATGACTGCAAGGAATCTTCAGAGAGCCAAGCTTAGGAGCAGCATTTCAAAAAAAAGTTGGGGCACAATTCTTCTTCACATCATGTCAAGTGTAAACACTTTAATAGAACTTGGAACATCTGCACTTAATCATTTGAGATGTTGATGCATATTCAAGAAGGTGACGTTGAAGAAACCGGAATGGCTAGGTGCCACAGTTTCACTGCAAGTCTTCCAAACGGTTTCAGGCATTTTATTTCAGACAAAGAATTAAAAGGCAGTTTTGATGTCCATAAACCATAAGACAAGATCATCACAGGAACTGTAGAAACAAAGATTGTGTGTGTGTTTGAGAGAGAGAGGGTGTTGTGTGTATGAGTGTAGTGTGTGTGGAGGCTGCGAGTTCAATTTCAATCATCCTGGACATCTGCAGACAATTTATTTCAAAGCAAGGAATGTTGCTCATTAGCTCTTGTGTTAAGGCAAGATTTTGAAAAGTGATTCAACACAATATTATTCTTCGTCGATTGATCTATTACATGCTTTTCCTTCCATATTTCCCGTTTGTTTCTCACTATCCTGTTGGGGCCTGTATAGGATCAAATATCTACTAGTTATCCAGTAGAATGGATGGGAAAAGAAACACAAGTGTTGAGTAAACTGAGGAAACAGAAAACATATGAATGGTATGTAATAGGATTGAAGAAGTAAAAATAAAATTTGCCTGAGCAAATTTATATTCTGTCTATATTCACACAACATTGGTAGATAGCAATACGTTTAATGATTCAATATTCTCAGATAATTCAATTTTTCTTGAGTTGCTATTCTTTATTTATTAAAATTAATATCTTTAGTTATCATCTAATATGAATAATATACACTTTCTGTCGGTTTCCTCTATTCTCCATAAATTCACCAAAATAATGAAAGTTAGTGAGTATTCAATTTTATTTTTCTTGTCAGTGTTGAAATGGTTCTTTGGTATACCCAAATGTGTTAATTGTCAAACTTACGTTAGTATCAGAACGTAATGAGCAGATTCTGTTGTCAAAATAAAAGTGAGGTTCATGAGGTTCATTGATCTTTGAAGCTTTAAAGTCAGGAGCAGGCAATTAAATGTTCTAGCATTTTATGTGATCATGGCTGATCGGTAGGCCAACTCCTAAGATTTTTTGCCCATATCCCTTAATACTTTTGCTCAATGAAAAAAGCTATTTCAGATTTAAAGTTCATAATTAGAGTCATAGAGTCATGGAGATGTAAAGCATGGAAACAAACCTTCGGTCCAACTCGTCCATGCCGACCAGATATCCCAACCTAATCTAGTCCCATTTGCGAGCACTTGGTCAATATCCCTCTAAACCCTTCCTATTCATATACCTATCCCAGATGCCTTGAAAATGTTGCAATTGCACCAGCCTCCACCACTTCCTCTGCAGTTCATTCCATACACATACCACCCACTGCATGAAAAAGTTGCCCCTTAGGTTCCTTTTATGTCTTTCCTCTCTCATCCTAAACTTATGTCCTCTAGTTCTGGACTCCCCCATTCCAGGGAAAAGATTTGTGTCTATTTACCCTATCTATGTCCCTCGTGATTTTGTAAACCTCTATAAGGTCACCCCTCAGCCTCCGACACTCCACGGAAAACAGCCCCAACCTAATCAGCCTCTCCCTCTAGCTCAAATTTCACAACATCCTTCCAATAGGAAGGAGAACAGAATTGCACACAATATTCCAACAGTGGCCGAAACAGTGTCCAGTACAGGTGCAATATGACCTCCCAACTCCTGTACTCAATGCTCTAACCAATAAAGGAAAGCATACCAAACGCCTTCTTCACTGTCCTATCTACCTGCAACTCCACTTTCAAGGAGCTATGAACCTGCACTCCAGGATCTCTTTGTTCAGCAACACTCCTTAGAACCTTACCATTAAGTGTATAGGTCCTGCTAAGATTTGCTTTCCCAAAATGCAGCACCTCGTATTTATCTAAATTAAACTCCATCTGCCACCCCTCAGCCCATTGGCCCACCTGATAAAGATCCTGTTGTAATCTAAGGTAACTTTCTTCGCTGTCTACCACACCTCCAATTTTGGTGTCATCTGCAAACTTACTGACTGTACCTATGTTCATATTCAAATCATTTATATAAATGATGGAAACTAGTGGACCCAGCACCGATCCTGTGGCACCTCACTGGTCACAGGCTTCCAGTCTGAAAAACAATCCTCCACTACCACCCTCTGTATTCTACCTTTGAGACAGTTCTGTATCCAAATGGTTAGTTCTCCCTGTATTCCAGAGATCTAACCTTGCTAACCAGTCTCCCATGGGGAACCTTGTCGAACGTCTTACTGAAGTCCACATAGATCACATCAACCTCTCTGCCCTCATCAATCCTGTTTGTTACTTTTTCAAAAAACTCAATTAAGTTTGTGAGACATGATTTACCATGCACAAAGCCATATTGACTATCCCTAATCAGTCCTTGCCTTTCCAAATACGTGTAAATCCTGTTCCTCAGGATTCTCTCCAACAACTTGCCCACCACCAATGTCAGGCTCATTGACCTATAGTTCCTTGGCCTGTCCTTACTACCTTTCTTAGATTGTGGCATCACGTTAGCCAACCTCCAGTCTTATGGCACCTCACCTGTGACTATCGATGATACAAATATCTCAGCAAGGGGCCCAGCATCACTTCCCTAGCTTCCCACAGTGTTCTAGGGTACACTTGATCAAGTCCTGGGGATTTATCCACTTTTATGAGTTTCATAACATCCAGTACTTCCTCCTCTGTAATTTGGACATGTCACCATCTATGTCCCTACATCCTATACCCTCCATGTCCTTTTCCACAGTAAATATTGATACAAAATACTCGTTTAGTACCTCCCCCATCAACTGTGGCTCCACACAAAGGATGCCTTGCTGATCTTTGAGGGGCCCTATTCTCTACCTTTTTGTCCTTAATGTATTTATCAAATCCCTTTGGATTCTCCTTAACCCTATTTGCCAAAGCTATCTCATATCCCCTTTTTGCCCTCCTGATTTTCCTCTTTAGTATACTCCTACTGCCTTTACATTCTTCGGTTGTGGTTCTGTTCGCCGAGCTGGGAATTTGTGTTGCAGACGTTTCGTCCCCTGTCTAGGTGACATCCTCAGTGCTTGGGAGCCTCCTGTGAAGCGCTTCTGTGATGTTTCCTCCGGCATTTATAGTGATTTGTACCTGCCGCTTCCGGTTGTCAGTTCCAGCTGTCCACTGCAGTGGCCGGTATATTGGGTCCAGGTTGATGTGCTTATTGATTGAATTTGTGGATACGAAAGCAACCACATGTGCTTATTGATTGAATTTGTGGATACGAAAGCAACCACCCCAACACACACAAAAGAAGTTGCATCAAGGCACTGTGCAAAAGGGCCACAACAAACTGCAGTACACCAGAACTGCAAAAAGAGGAAGAAGAACACCTATACAATGTATTCGCCAAAAAGGATACCCCCGCAATTTCATCAATAGATGCCTAAGGGAAAGACAACGGAATGAGGACATGCCACATCCCAAAGGACTAGCCACATTACCATACATCAAAAACATTTCTGAACTGACAGCCAGATTACTGCAACCACTAGGACTCATCCAGCATCCACTGCCTTTTATGGAAGAGAGTTCCAAATATCTACCAGCCTTTGTGTATAGAAATGCTTCCTAACATCTCTCCTGAACAGTCTGGTTCTATTTCTCAAACTATGGCCCAGTTCTATAATCCTTAACCAGTGGAATTAGTTTATCTTTCTCTACCCTGTCTTTTCCTGTTAATTACTTGAAGAATTTGAATGATAAGATCACCCCTTAATCTTCTAAATTCAAGAGAAAGCAGCCCTAGTTTGCCTAATCTCTCCTTCTAACTTAACCCCTCAAGTCCGAGTATCATTAATGTAAACTCTTGTTATACTCTCTCAAAAGCCAATATATCTTTCCTAAGCTGTGCCCAGATCTGCTTACAGTACTCCGAGAGGGGTCTAACCAGGGTTTTGTATAACTGCAGCATAACCTCTGCATCCTTGGACTCCAGTTCTCTCGATATAACGGATAGCATTTCATTAACTTTCTGGCATCTGTTTGTGACATTTTAAAGATCAATGCACCTGAAACCCCAAGTCTCTTTTGACATCCACTGTATTTAACTTCATATCATCTAGAAAATACTCTGAGCTATCGTTGTGGTTCTGTTCGCCGAGCTGGGTATTTGTGTTATAGACGTTTCGTCCCCTGTCTAGGTGACATCCTCAGTGCTTGGGAGCCTCCTGTGAAGCGCTTCTGTGATGTTTCCTCCGGCATTTATAGTGATTTGTACCTGCCGCTTCCGGTTGTCAGTTCCAGCTGTCCACTGCAGTGGCCGGTATATTGGGTCCAGGTCGATGTGCTTATTGATTGAATTTGTGGATACGAAAGCAACCACCCCAACACACACAAAAGAAGTTGCATCAAGGCACTGTGCAAAAGGGCCACAACAAACTGCAGTACACCAGAACTGCAAAAAGAGGAAGAAGAACACCTATACAATGTATTGGCCAAAAAGGATACCCCCGCAATTTCATCAACAGATGCCTAAGGGAAAGACAACGGAATGAGGACATGCCACATCCCAAAGGACTAGCCACACTACCATACATCAAAAACATTTCTGAACTGACAGCCAGACTACTGCGACCACTAGGACTCATAACAGCACACAAACCAACAGCCACTCTCAGACAACAACTCACCAGGACAAAGGACCCGATACCCAGCATGAGCAAAACCAATGTAGTGTACAAAATCCCATGCAAGGACTGCACAAAACACTATATAGGACAAACAGGAAGACAGCTAACGATTCGCATCCATGAACACGAAGTAGCCACGAAACGACACGACCAGTTCGCCTTAGTAGACGCACAGGCAGATGACAAACAACATGCGTTCGACTGGGACAACATTACTATTATAGGACAAGCCAAACAGAGAACAGCCAGGGAATTCCTAGAGGCATGGCACTCATCCACAGATTCAATCAATAAGCACATCGACCTGGACCCAATATACCGGCCACTGCAACGGACAGCTGGAACTGACAACCGGAAGCAGCAGAGACAAACCACTATAAATGCCGGAGGAAACATCACAGAAGCGCTTCACAGGAGGCTCCCAAGCACTGAGGATGTCACCTGGACAGGGACAAAACGTCTGCAAAACAAATTCGAAGCTCGGCAAACAGAACCACAACAACGAGCACCCGAGTTACAAATCTTCTCACAAACTTTGAACTCTGAGCTATCTTTTCTCTGTCCAAAGTAGATAACCTCAGATTTCAAGCTTAAAATTTCACCAACTTCACTGGCACAAGAAAGTTGATTTGAACATAAGAACCTGAGAACTTGGAGCAGGAGTCAGTCATCTGGCTGATCCTTTTGTGGACTCAGCCTCATTTACCACTCACTATAATCTTCAAAAGTCTGTCTATCTTTGCCTTAAAAACAGTCAACTAAGTAGCCTCAACTGCGTCACTGGGCAGGGAATTCCACAGATTCGCAACCTTTTGGGTGAAGACGTTCCTCCTCATCTGAGTCCTAAATCTGCTCCTCCTTATTTTGAGGCTGTACCGCCTAGTTCTAGTTTCATCTGTCAGTGGTAACAATTCCCCTGCTTCTATCTTACCCATTCCTTTCATACTTTTATATGTTTCTGTAAGATCCGCTCTCATTCTTCTGAATTCCAATGAATATAGTCCCAGTTTACTCAATCTCTCCTCATAAGCTAACCCTCTCAACTCTGGAATCAACCTGGTGAACCTCCTCTGCATCCCCTCCAGTGCCAATACATCTTTCTCAAGTAAGGAGACCAAACTATTACATAGTACTCTAGGTGTGGTCTCAACAGCTGCAGAATAACCACCCTATTTTAAAACCCCACATTTCTAGCAATGAAGGACAATTTTCCATTTTCCTTCTTAATTACCTGCTGCACCTGCAAACCAACTTTTTTGTGATTCATGCACAAGGACACCCAGGTCTCTCTGCACAGCAGCATGCTGCAATTTTTCACCATTTAAATTATAGTCCATTTATCTACCAAAATGAATGACCTCACATTTATCAGAATTGTACTCCATCTGCCAGACCATTGCCAACTCACTTAATCTATCTATATCCCTCTGCAGACTTTCAGTGTCCTCTGCAGACTTGCTCTACCACTCATCTTATTTCATCTACGAATTTTGACACACTACACGTGGTCCCCAATTCCATATCATATATATAAATTGTAAACAATTGCTGATCCAATTCTAATGCCTGAGGCACGCAACTAGCCAATGATTGCCAAGCAGAAAAACAACCATTTCTCCCAACTCTTTGCTTTTTATTAGTTAACTAATCTTCTGTCCGTGTTGATACATTATTCATAATTCTGTGCACCGTTATCTTCTGTTGCAGTAGTTTGTATGACACCTTGTCAAATGCCTTCTGGAAGTCCAGATACACCACATCCACTGTTCCACTGTTGTTTACCACACTTGTAATCTCCTCAAAGAGTTCCAGTAAATTAAGCATGACCTGCTTTTCATGACCATGAGACAACTTCTAACCAGATGTCTTGCTATTTCTTCCTTGATTGTAGATTCAAGCATTTTTGCCATAACAGAAATTAAGCTCATGGACCTGTAGTTACCCACCTTTTATCTCCTACCATCTTTAGACAGTGGTGTCACAGTTGCTGTTTTCCAATCTGCGGGAGCCCTCCCAGAGTCCAGCAAATTTTAATAAATTACCACAAGCGTATTTGTTATTTCCCTGCCATCACTTTTAGCATCCTGGGATGCATTCCATCAGGGCCAGCAGACCTGTCTACCTTTAGCCCCATTCGGCGAAAGTGAGAACTGCAGATACTGGAGATCAGAGACAAGATTAGAGTGGTACTGGAAAAGCACAGCAGGTCAGGCAGCATCCGAGGAGCAGGAAAATCAATGTTTCAGGCAAAAGCCCTTCATCAGGAATGGCTTTAGCCCCATTAGCATACCTAACACTACTTCTTTAATGATAATGATCATTTCTAGGTCCTCACTTGCCATAGCCTCCTTGTCATCAATTACTGGCATATTATTTATCTCTTCCATTGTGAAAACTGATACAAAATACCTGTTCAACGCCTTGGCCATTTCCTCAATTTTCATTATTCAATCCCCTTTCTCATCCTCTATAAGACTAATGCATACCTTAGCCATTCTTTTTTGTTTTATACATTTGTAGTAACTTTTGCTATCTGCTTTTATATTCTGTACACATTGAAAACAGCCATTTCAACTCATGAACAATGCTGTTAGATGCTGTGCTGCAGCAAAGTTTGTAAGTAACATTATACAACCATTACGATCTCTGTATATTTAAGCACAGATATGAATTTATCAGAAAACAATAGAAAGAATTACAGGACAAGATGTTGAATCTTAAGTATTTTACTGTAACAAAGAAACTAAAAGCAACATACGGCTCGACTTTATGGCCTTATGCTGGCATTTTCAAAAGGGGCTTCTAAAATGCAGGTCATGGCCTGCCTATTGCCTATCGGTTCACTTCTTTGACCAGTCTCCCACTTTATAGGTAGGGTGGAGGTGCAAGACAAGCTCATCATTGTGCCTCAATAGATACGTACATGCCTCATCCTGCCTTAGCTGTTATTTTACCAATTACAGGGAGAGTCACATCAAGCAGGTAGCCTGATAGCATTAGTTGTGTGGACTGGTGTCAAACAGGGCTATGGTACCTTCTTATGGTGTCCTTATGTCCGTTAGAGGTAGCACTCCTCAAAGGTCAGACCCTCCTTGAACCCATCACATGTCTCCCAGCTCCAGGATCACAAACCAAGTGTCCAATGGTTTAATTGTTCTGTGTCTGATTATGTGAATCTCTTAACAATTGATGTGCACTGTGCTTGATTTGTTAAGTCTGACTATGGTAAATTGACTCAGAGAGAACTGAAAAGCTGAGAGCTGGAAGTTGCTAAAAACATAATGCAGACTTTTTGTGGTTGTACTATATATCTATATGTATAGAGAGCACTGTAAATAACCTGTTGCACATTAGAAACTGGAGTCTTTTCTGCATTACTTTGGGATGTAAAATAAACAATATATCCATGAAATGCAACAATGTCCAGCCTCTCTCAATATCTTACACTTGATTTCAGTCTGGACTTTACGTCTCTTTCAGTGAGAACTGTCTGTAATCCCAGTCTTAGCCAGGTAACATGCTGCAAAATTTTAAATATCAGGGCAACTGGTATCATCAGGGATGCGTTCTTCAATGATCCTTCTCATGGCGCAAAGGGAAGCTCATCCACCTGACAATTATGGCCAGTACACAAAACAATGCTTAACAATCAATCGATACACCAAAATAAACAATGATATGGCTTATTTTATAATCAAAACTACTTTATGATTATTCTGCACTTTACCCCAGGCAGTCATCCTTGATGATTCATTCTAATATTAATATTAGCTTTTCAGAAAGTTTTTTCACTTGTCACACGAGGATTTGTCCAGGGCCCTCTGAAGTCATGTGACTAAGTCTTCCAAATATTCCTTAATTGGCATCCAGTAGCAAGGCATTCTCTGATGACTATTTGGTTGCTCAATCTTGAATATTCCTCCTCTTTGAATGTAGAATCTACTCTTATCAGCATTCTGTTTGATAGTGAATCCAAAACAGTCTTTGTCTCTGTTTTCCACAGCAGAAGCTTTTTATTTCCTTCTCCGGCTCTCGGTTGGTGGGTCTCTTTATACAGAAAAGAAATACGCTCTTTTTTATCAAAATGTGAAAGCTATCTCTTGATTTTTAATAGATTTCAGCCTGGGCCTCTTTCCCCATGGCAACCAAATTGCATGGAGCTGGCTCTTGCAGAGTCTAATATGATCATACCATCTCTCTATTCAGAATATTCTGTTTCACTTTAAATTAAAATAGACATTTTATTTCACACTGTCTTATAAAGTCTCCCAGTGGATGACAAATGCTCAAAAAAGCTAATCCTTATGATACTGCACATGCATGAGGATTCTTGCTTAAATTTCAGAAACTGAGATACCGAGGATATTTTGTCCTGTTGAAGATGGTTAGGTGTTCACCTGGTAGTTTGTACATTGATGACAGTCTTGGAGTGACAGTAGAAAGTCTCCAATTTTTTGACAATCTTGCCACACGCACATAGTCTATGACTGCAGAGAGAATGGAAGAGTTCAGTTCAAACACAACTGTTTGATGATGCAGAATGTGTTCTTCCTTAAAGCCCTCTGCCCCCACAGCTCTCTGTGGCAAAGAGTTTGAAAGTCTCACAATCCTCTGAGAGACAAAATTCCACTTTATCTCAGTGTTAAATTTGTGCTCCGTTATGCTGAGACTGTGCTATCTGGTCCTCGACTCTCCAATGTTGGAAAACATCCTCTCATGTCAAGCCCCTTAAGAATTGAATATGGAAAATGGTGTTGAAGGATCCTTAGTAAATTGTTGCAGTGCATAATACATGTAGTGGTACTGGGAAAGATTATTGAAGGTGGTGGGTGGGATGCAAATTCAATGGGCTGCTTTGCCCTGGATGTCAAGCCTCTCAAATGTTGTGGAATTACACTCATCTGGGAAAGTGAAAAATATTTTATCATAGTCTTGACTTGTGCCTTGGATCGTTTTTGGGGGAACAGGAAATGAATTACTCACTGCAGAATTCCTAGTCTCTATCACACTGTTTTTGCCACAGTGTTTATACGGATGTTGATAGTGAAGGTACAGCAATTGTAATTGAATATCAAGCAATGCTGTTAGATTCTCTAGCATTAGAGATGGTCATTGCCTGGCAGCAATCTTTACCAGGGGCCATATGTGCATGAAAACATGGCCACCAACATCCCAGCAGTCAGATCAAAGATTTGAGCTATCCACCTCCAGCATTGCTGAAGCTACAGGAGTTATCATAGAATTCTTACAGTGTGGAAACAGGCCATTTTGGCCCAACAACCAAAACTCTGAAGAGTAACCCACGCAGACTCATTCCCCTACCCAATGACTCTATATTACCCCTAATGCACCTAACCTACAAATCCCTGAACACTATGGACAATTCAGCATGGCCAATCCACCTAACCTGGAATGTGAGACCACCCAGAGGAAACCCTCACAGACACGGGGAGAATGTGCAAACTCCACACAGATAATCTCCAAAGGCTGAAATCAAATCTGGGTCGCTGGCGCTGTGAGACAGTAGTGCTAATCACTAAGCCACCTGTGCTGCCCATAAAATTATGCTATATTGAAGTAAAAGGGTATGTACATGAGTGTTTAAGATAGTGTTTAAGATAGTTTAAGACTGTTCTGTGTGATTGCATAAAATGCCATACTTCATGTTGCTTCCTTATGTAACTCATTCTTGGCTGCTAGATTGCAATGCATGCCTATATTATTGCAATACGAACTCAAAGCTACCAATATCCAAACACTGGTGAAGCAAAATGAACCTCTTGTCCATGCCATGGGATCTTTAAAGTCTCATTTGAAAGATAACACTTCAAGCTGTGTACTTCTCTGAAGGTGGCGGTGTAAATTATTTGTTTGAGTTTCTGGAATGAAACTTGAAGCCATGACATCTGTCTCAAGCAATAGTTGAATCATGTGAGCAAGACCCTTGATACTTAGCTAAAATGGAAATGCTTTAGCATGCTATGAGTAACAATTGTCAGTGTATATATGTGCCAACAGGTGATTACTGTATATTTTACTTGTTTTCCTGTAGCTCAGTATTTTTTTCTATCATAATCAGGTGATTTCCTCATTGCCTTGTTGTTGATTTTTCTGCTGCAAGGTTGTATTGGATGCAAAATGGTCTATCCCTTAAGGACACAGGATATAATTGTCAGTAAGAGCAGAAATGTTCCCATTTTGTCTCACTGGACGAGTCAACAGGATTGATATGATTGGATTTCTGATTTAAGAATTGAGAGAGAGATAATGAAAAGGTACAGATACAGTTAAAAGCTGTTGGTCCTACGCTTTTCCATATCGCAAGATCTGTTAAACTACCATGTTTATTTGCAACCCAAATTACTAATGTATTGCATTTACTGCTATAGTAATGACAAAAGTTATCAGCTAAGCCATTGTTAAGCTCAGGCTAATTTCCATTTCAGTAACACAGAATATTTCCCATATACATACCCATTTCATAGAATTCTGGTTATATTTAACTCCAAGTTGCCAAAGAATGATTTGGGTCATAATTTTGTTAATATTAATTAACTGAATATTGATTTATTTTGCAGTCAGGCAGCAAATTAAATCATGCAATTTGAGACCAGTGTGAGACCACATGTCTACCTAAATGTATGGAAGATCTGGTCATGGGGGAGATGGGCTGGGGGAAGGTTTAGGTCACAATGACAAATGCTAAGAAGTTCATTATGAACTGAGTTGGAACACTGCCACCTTCAAAGGAAACTTACAAAGCATTAAATGAATGTAAAGTGACTGTGAGACGAAAGTTAGATTCCATTTAATATTGATAAGTCCTCCCAAGTTCGGCTTGTCTGAAATTGGACCTAAACAATGGAAGAAGGGAGACACAGTGATCAAAATCAAACTGGACATGAAATCCTTCCTAGTCAGCTGGGAGATGGCCAGCTTAGATGAATAAACCCATCAGCGCTGCTAAGAAATTCTGTGCTTCAAATGGAAAACCTGCAACGGAATGAGAAATGGATATGTCAGCCATAGCCCATTGAGGAATGAAAAGAAAATTAAATTTTCTGATGAACAATTGCACCCAAATGCTAACCTAGCTTTTTGTTCCCAGATGTAGGGAAATTGCTGCTGTATAATTTCAATTCTTTCATTCCAGGTGTTCAGCATTCACTTACACGTTTGGCTATAATTACAGCAAAAACGGATTTAAAAATATTGAACAGAAGCAGTCTATTGTATAAGTCTGACTAAAATGGTGAAGGGGTGATAGTGGGCTCATGAACCTTTCCACCTCACACATATGTCTTTGGCTGGAATCTGCCCTGTACTGAGATGACCTTGATTAAAGCATTAATGATATCCTCTGAGACTATAATGTATCATCTCACCTCGTTTTCCTCACATTCATTGCAGAGCTTGATTTATCTATAAATCTTTCTCGTTGGTCATCTCCAAGGGGATGAGTTGAGTATTTCCAGCCTTGCTGATCCATTAATGTCACTCCAGCGCTAGCTTCATCCAAACAGCAACTTATCCCTAGCTGCCCTGTTAATTTAATCACTCACTGAATTTACACATTCAACATCCACTAAAGTAATCCCATAATGTTAGAAATTGTAATTAAATGATATTAAAAATTGTTCACGCCAAAGCGATTCCTCAGATCGAAAAAGAGAACAATCTAGACTGTTCAATTCCACTCTATTATTAAAACTTGCTTATAGGAATGCAGCAACAGGTCAGCATTTATAGCCTGGAGTGCAGTTAAAAGTCAACCACATTGCTGTGGGTCTTGAATCACATGAAGGTGAGACCAGGTAAGGATGACTGATTGCCTTTCCTAAACAACATTAGTGAACCAGATGGAAAGATAATAGCTATGTGGTTGCTATTAGGCTTCTGCCTTTTTAAATTTAAATTCCAGATTTTTATTCAATTTAAATTTTACTATCTACCATAGTGGGATTCCAACTCCTTTCACCACGACATTAACCAGAAACTCTGGAGAACTAGTCTAGTGACATTACCATTATGTCACCATCATCCCACAAGCAATATCTCAAGTATGCAACAAATTTTGGATGTAGATTTGCTCGCTGACCTGGAAGGTTCATTTCCAGACGTTTCGTTACCTTACTAGGTAACATCCTCAGTGGACCTCATGCGAAGAAATGCTGAAAATTCCTGCTTTCTATTTATTTATTTGGGTTTCTTTGGCTTGGTGATGTCATTTCATGTGGTGAAGTCACTTCCTGTTCCTTTTCTCAAGGGGTAGTAGATGGGGTCTAATTCGATGTGTTTGTTGATAGAGTTCCGGTTGGAATGCCATGCTTCTAGGAATTTTCGTGCATGTCTTTGTTTGGCTTGTCCTAGGATGAAGAAACCCAAACAGAAAGCAGGAATTTTCAGCATTGCTTCACATGAGGTCCACTGAAGATGTTACCTAGTAAGATAACAAACTATCTGGAAATGAACCTTTCAGCTCAGCAAGCAAACCTACATCCAAAACCTCAACCTGAGCAACAAATCTTCTCAAAACTTGTTACGCAAAAAAGTTCTTATGAGAGATTTTGAAATAGAGTCATAGAGTCATAGAGATGTACAGCACAGAAACAGACCCTTCGGTCCAACCTGTCCATGCCGACCAGATATCCCAACCCAATCTAGTCCCACCTGCCAGCACCCGACCCATATCCCTCCAAATCCTTCCTATTCATGTAACCATCCAAATGCTTGTTTAAGCTTTACATATTTTTTTCTTATTTTCTACTTGTTCCAGCTCTTCATTTTTTTTCTTTCTGCTTGCAATTTGGCTGAGGTGACCTTCCTTCTCTGTCATCACTGATACTTTTACTAAATTCTTAATCAACATTGATTAAGCTGATTGTGTTACCTCCGAATATCTCAAATGCCCCTTTGCTATTACCAGTTGCACTTCCAACACGATATGGAGAAAAACATGTAAGTCCAGGAAATGGCAGTATTGCAGTAAGATAGCCAACTCCAATTAGATTCAGTCCAGTCATGTGTGGTGAGCAAAGATGCAATATTTAGACCCAGGATTCACCTCCACATTGCGCAGCACCTCTCCCCATGCTCGTTCATTTGTCTCTCCAGGAACAAAGGTGCTTGGTGGCTGAAAGATTTCCTGAATCACTAACTACCATTCTAGTTTGCATTAGAATACTCAATTTGACATCGATTGGCTTTGTACAGACAGAACCAGGAGTTCCATAACCTTAAGACATAGGAGTGGAAGTAAGGCTGTTTGGCCCATCAAGTCCACTCCGCCATTCGATCATGGCTGATGGGCATTTCAACACCACTTATCCGCACTCTCCCCATATCCCTTAATTCCTTGCGTGATTAAGAATTTATCAATCTCTGCCTTGAAGACATTTAACATTCTGGCCTCCACTGCGCTCTGTAGCAATCAATTCCAAAGGCCCACCACTGTCTGGTTGAAGAAATGTCTCCTCATTTCCATTTTAAATTAACCTCCTTTAGTTCTAAGCCTGTGCCCACGGATCATACTATCCCTGCCTGACAGAAAGAAACTCCCAGCTTCCACCCTTTCTAAGCCATGTATTATCTTATAAGCTTCTATTAGAGCGCCCCTCAACCTTCTAAACTCTAATGAATACAATCTCAGGATCCTCAGCCATTCATCGTATGTTAGGCCTACCATTCCAGGGGTCATTTGTGTGAATCTCCGTTGGACACGCTCCAGTGCCAGTATGTCCTTCCTGAGGTGTGGGGCCCAAAACTGGACACAGTATTCTAAATGGGGCCTAGCTAGAGCTTTATAAAGTCTCAGTAGCACATCATTGCTTTACATTCCAACCCTCTTGAGATTAATGACAACATTGTATTTGCTTTCTTAACCACGGACTCAACCTGCAAGTCAACCTTTAGAGAATTCTGGACAAGCACGCCCAGATCCCTTTGTACTTTGGCTTTAAGAATTTTCTCACCTTTTAGAAAATAGTCCATGCCTGTATCCTTTTTTACCAAAGTTCCAATCCTTGCATTTGCTCACATTGAATTTCATCAGCCATTTCTTGGATCACTCTCCTAACCTGTCTAAATCTTTCTGCAGCCTCCCCACCTCCTCAGAACTACCTGCCTAACTTTGTATCATCTGCAAACTTTTCCAGAATGCCCCCAGTACCTTCATCCAGATCATTAATACTGAAGTGAACAGCTGCGGCCCCAACACTGAACCCTGCCATTCTGAAAAAGAACCTTTTATCCCAACTCTCTGCCTTCTGTCAGATAACCAATCCTCAATCCACGCCAGTAGCTCACCTCAAACATCATGGGCTCTCATCTTACTCAGCAGCCTCCCATGAGGCACCTTATCGAAGGCCTTTTGGAAGTCTAAATAGATAATATCCACAGGGTTTCATTGGTCTAACCTACTTGTTACGTCTTCAAAGAATTCTAACAGGTTTGTCAGGCATGACCTCCCCTTACTAAATCCATGCTGACTTGTTCTAATCCGACCCTGCACTTCCAAGAATTTAGAAATATCATCCTTAAAGATGGATTCTAGAATTTTACCTACAACCGAGGTTACATTAATCAGCCTAACCATTGAAGCTTACCTCAATTTGAGATCATCTGGTCTCGGAAAGCTACACTAAATCAATCTGGCAACCTATCTGATACACAACATAGGATTACAGGAATAGGGTAAGGGGGTCTCGGTCTGGGTGGGATATACTTCAGAGGGTTGGTGTGGACCTGATGGGCTGAATGGCCTGTTTCCATACTGTATGGATTGTATGAATGGTTCCACTGTAAATTCTGCTGCAAGGAGTTCAGAAGCCAGAGCTATGTCCAGAGATTCACCCTGTTCATCTCTTGGAACTCTTTTTGACAGCTCCCTTTCCATATTGGGCACAGCACCCTGAGAAGTCCTGTCAACTGATGTGCTTCTTTCTCTGATCACTTCTTTATCAAGCCCCCAGGAAACATTTGAAGAAACGGTAGGAGATAATTAGATTAGTTTGGCATTGCTCAAACAAAGAACCATAATGTTGAAAATATCGATGATTCTCTCTTTTTTCCATTCTGTCTTCCCTCCTTCTCTCCCTCCTCCTCCTCCTGTGTGGTATAAAATGTGACATTTTCACATTCACAGATATCTATTGACACCAAACTATACATCATGTGGCAAGATGTTTGTACATTTCAATGAAATCAAAATGAATGTAGATATCTGTGGTTGCCAGAGCTAAGCTATTAAAGATCATTACATTTATAAGTAAGTTTAATGCAACAAATTTGAACATTTAATATCAAGGCAAAGGATCTGATGTTCAATTATTCTGTACCATACAGGCACACTTTTAATGGCTCTTGTGAGTTGCTGGTGTATGTGACTTGGAGTCCGGACATCAGCCATAGTAAGGACATTCAATTATAGTACACAGATTGAGCTATGAAGCTGTAATGATGTCATTACGCTGGGGACAAGTGCAAAACAAGCCTCTGCATTCTCAATCACCATCCTCCAATATTACTAAGAAACCTTACTGCTCCTTTCTGCATTGACTCTATGGCTTAAATATTCCCTTTATGCTTGGATGCACAGAACCGAACACAATATTCAAGGTATGATCTGAACAGTAATAGTATGACATCTTCCAATTTACACTCAACTGACCGAAGATTGCAAATTACACTCTATTTGTTTTGTTTATTGCTATTCCACAATGTTTTGACATGTTTAGAGCAGAAGATAATGTCACTCCAGATCCCTGCTGCTTCAGTTTTAGTCATTTCCACAACATTCATATAATATTTCTGGCAGCCAGTCTTTCTGCAAATGCACAGCATATTCTACCTGCTTACATCTATGTTTATCTGCAAATCATTTTCTCAACTGCTTATTTAATCTAACTTTTTTAAAAAATTGATTCATTTATCCATCTCCAGTCTAACTCAATACCCCAATCACCTCCATCTCACCTCATCAACATCCATTCCTAGTTGAGTAGTAAGATATTGATGAGGAAATATTGTATCATTGACATTACTTGAATGAGATATTATTCAAGGTTCTGTATGCTTCATTCAGATGGATAGTAAATACTCCATGGCATGATTCAAAGAACAATAGTTAATTCCCCAGTGACTTGGACATGTTTGTTTAACTCAATGAAAGCTGCTTTGCCCACTTCAGTCAGTTGGAAGCATTTCTAACTCAAAGTCAAAGGTCTGTGAGTTAGATACATTTCCACCTTGAGGTAGCTGAGTGGTTAAGCTGATAGGTTACATCTACCTGCTGGATATTGAATAGTTTGTGCTTCTGTGTGAAGTGGAGCTATGAATTATACGACCAATTTTACATCATCAAACTCCGCTGAACTACTTATTGTGACAGATGATTCCAACCAGGAAACGTTGTCATACCATCCAAACTCTATAGCATTCCCTCCCCCATGCCATGCCATCCCACACCTGGCATTGATCACCGATGCCAAATTCCTTATTGTCCAGATTGTACAGGCTATTGTTAATATTAGAATCAGACAATGGGAACAATACAGAAGGTGGCCATTCAACATGTCATATCCATGCTCGTCTCCTCTGCAGTAATTCACCTAGTTCTACGCCCTTGCCTTTTCTCTTTGGCCCGGTGCATTTTTCTTCTCAGGTAATGACCCAATGCCCTCTTGATGTTATGACTGAATCTAAATGGTAAATTTTAGAGTTGAATCAGTTGTGACACGAAGACATTTTTCCTTTGTTGTTTTGCCAGTCACCTTAAATCTGTGGTTTCTGATTGTTCCACAAAACAAATAAATTCATACTGTCTAATCTGTCAATTGTGGGCGGCACGGCGGCACAGTGGTTAGCATTGCTGCCTCACAGCGCATGAGACCCGGGTTCAATTCCCGCCTCAGGCGACTGACTGTGTGTGCAGGTCAGGTGAATTGGCCATGCTAAATTGCCCGTAGTGTTAGGTAATGGGTAAATGTAGGGGTGTGGGTGGGTTGCGCTTCGGCGGGTCGGTGTGGACTTGTTGGGCCGAAGGGCCTGTTTCCACACTGTAATGTAATCTAATCTAATCACATAATTTTGAACAATTTTATCAAATTGCCTCTCAACTTTGTTTTCACTAAAGGGAACACTTCTGGCTTCTCAAGTTCCTCATCCTGGAATGCTTCTTGTGAATTTAGAACAGTAATGGGGACTGACATATACTGTCTGATCTCTTCAAGCAGCTGGTCTCTTCATCACTTGAAATGTCTCTGCCATCTCAAAGATTCCTGTCAGGATGGAAACGTTACCATTCACATGGATGATCCAACTCCTTCATGTTGAACACCACTTGGAGGAAGTAATAAAGGTGGCAAGGGCATAGACTTAAATCTCGGAGGCACTTCAGTGTCTACCACCATGAATGGCCTGACAGCATCACTGTGTTCAAGAACATTGCTGCTAGATTGTGTCTGTGCCAGGTGGTGAGGGAACCAACAAGAGGGAAGAACATACTTGATCTCATCTACATCAACATTCCTGTTATGGATGCATCTGTCTGTCACTGTACTGATAAGAGTAACCTCAACATAGTCCCTGCAGAGATGAAATCTCATCTTCACACCTAGAACATACTCCACTGTGTTGTGTGGCACCATATCTGTGTTAAATGGAATAGACATCAAACACATATAACAAAGATTGGGCATCCATTGGAAAGCAGCAGCTGAAGCAAACTCAAATGCAATCTCATGGCCCAGTATAATCACCACTTTCCTATTACCATCAGACCTACAGAAAGGCATGCCAGGAACAGCACCAGGATTACCTAAAAATAAGGACTGCTTCTGACCCATGCTGCAGAAACAGCAAGTGATACACAGAGCTAAGCAATCCCACAACCAATGGTTCAGATCTAAGCTCAACACATATTACCACATCCACTCATGAATGGTGATTGACAAGTAAACAGCTCACTGGAGGAGAAGGCTCGACAATGTCCTCATACTTGATATTGTGGGAGCCCAGCACATCAGTACAAAAGATAAGACTGATGTATTCACATCAATTTTCAGACTGAAGTGCCAAGTGGATGATCATCTCAGCCTCCTCCAGGGATCTCCAGCATCACAGATACTGGTCTTCAGCCAGCTTTTTTCACTCCACATGATGCCAACATATGATTGGAGACACTGGATACTGCAAATGCTATGGGCTCTGGCAATATTCCAGTAGTAGTACGAAAGACTCCTGCTCCAAAACTTGCAATGTCTCTAGCCAATTTGTTCCAGTACAACTACAACACTAGCACCTACTCAACATTGTCCAGATATATTCTGTACACAAAAGCAGAGCAAATCCAACCCAGTCAATTATCATACCATTAGTACTTGATCATCAGTAAAATAATGGGCAGTGTCAGCAACAGTGCTATCGAACAGCACCTATTCAGCAATAACTTGTTTAGTGATGCCCATCAAGGCCACTTAGGTCCTGACGTCATTGCAGCCATGGTTCAATCATGGACAGAGTAACTGATTTCCAGAGATGAGGTGAAAGTGGTAGCCCTTGAAGGCAAGGCTGCATTTGACTGAGCGTGGTATCAAGGAGCCTGAGCAAAACTGGAGACAACAGGAGCAAAGTTTTCCCTGGTTGACGTCAAATCTGGCACAAAAGAAAATGTCTGTGGTTTTGGAGGTCAGTCATCTCAGCTCCATGGCAGGAGCTCCTCAGGTAGTGACCTTGGCCCAATCATCTTCTCTGCTTCATCGGTTACCTTCCCTCCAACATAAGGTCAGATGTGGGGATGTTCGCCAATGATTACACAATATTTAGCACTGTTCACAACTCCTCAGATCCTGAAGCAATCCATGCCTAAATGTTGTAAGACTTAAACAATATCCATGCTTGAGCTGAGAAGTGGCAGATAACATTTGCAGCACACTAATGCCAGGCAATGGCCATCTCCAGTAAGTAACAATCTAACCCTCTCCTCTTGTCATTCAAGGGGATCACCATCAGTGAATTTCTTACTATCAAAGTCTTTTTAAAGGGGGTTGGGAGAGGTTACCATTGAGCACAAACTGAACTGAACTAGTCATATAAATATTGCTGCTTCAGGAATAAGTTAAAAGCTAGGAATCGAGCAGCAAGTATCTCACTTCCTGATTCCCCCAAAGCTGGTCCATCATCTGAAAGGCACAAGTCAGGCCAGCGATGGATTACTCACCATTCAAACAACCCTTCTATGTTCTTATTATGATTCTAAGATAAAACTTAATACCATCAAGGATAAAGCAGCCTGTTTGATTGGCACCATAATTACAAACATCACCACTGATGCTCAGTAGCGGCAGTGTGTACCAGCTACAAGAAGCACTGCAGAAATTTACCAAGGCTCTTTTTACAGCACCTTCCAAACACACAACCACTTCTACATAGCACAAGGACAGCAGATGCATGGGAACACTACCACCTGTAAGTTCCCCTCTCAGTCACTGACCATACTGACTGAGAAATACATCAACGTTTCTTCACAGTCGATAGTTCAAAATCCTGGAACTCACTTACTATTGGTTTTGTGGATTTACCTTCAGCACACAGACTGCAGCGGTTCGCGAAGGCAACTCACCGTAATCTTCTCAAGGGTAACGTAGAATGGACAATAGATGCTAGCCCAGCAGTGATGCCCATGTCATGAATCAATAAATAAAAGCATTATTAAAGTTTACAAAGGATACTTAGACATCACTCCCACGCTCACTATCTCTATTATTTATAAGGACAAGTGTAGCAGGTATATGTGAACACCCCCACCTGCAAGTTCCCCTCCAAGCCTCTCCTTGAAAATATGTCACTAATCCTTCAGTGTCGTGAGGCAAAATCTTGCAAATCCATCCTTAACAGTCACTCTCTGGACCAAAGTGGATCAAGAAGGCAGCTCATCACCTCCCTTCTTAAGGGCAACTAGGAATGTGGAACAAATACTGGCCCAGTCAGAGGTGCCCACATCCTCTGAGTGAATGACTTGAAAAACAACAAGTTTCCAGAAGCTTGGCATAATCTAGGAAAAAAACAATTTACTTAACTGGCATTTCTTCCATTGGAACTAATTTCTATCCATTTCACCCTTGTTGCTGCAGTATTTACTTTGCAATGCAGCAACTCACCAAGCATACTTCCAAGGTGCCACTCAAAGAAGGGTGTGTGATAATATTATGGGAATGTCATCACTTCCATCCTGGCTTGCAAAACTGACTCTTACTTATCAGTGGGTAAGAATCATGGAATTCCCTACCTAACATGATAATGAGAACTCTATCAGCACAAATATAGCATCACGGCAATGAGAAGGCCCATCACCATTTTCCAAAGCATACATCTCAATGCAACACTTTTATGTAATAAAATGCATCGTTGAGAATTGCAACGTATACTGTTTTCATGTCCATTCCCAGGAGAACAGGTCGTAGAAAATGAAAAGTTAATGTCTGACATTTCACTAAGGGACCACAATTCCTATCTCTGCTAATTTCAAATAAAAGATAGTCTTGTGTGATAAAGTAAAATATCATCAATAATTAATTCTTATGGGCTATTTCCTTTGAACATCCGTATCACTATCAAAACAGATTCATGAATCTGATTAAAAAGACAACTCAATTTGTGCTTGATAATGTCATTAATGATATATCCAGCACCATGCTACATATAACAGTAACTCCATTTTAACCACACTTTCTTGGCTATTAGGTGCTTTGGGAATTTTTGATAATGAAAGAATGCATAATGATGTTGGTGAAGAAGGATCTTGGCTCAAAAGGATCGACAAGATGCACTGTAGTAGCTCACTAAGGTAACTTCAAAAGCATCTTCCAAATCCACGATTTCTATCACCCAGAAGACAAGAATTTCAGATGTATGGGAATACCATCGCATAAAAGTTCCCTTTTTAGTTACACACCATACTGACTGGAAATTTCTTGACATTTTTTCACTGTTGTACATTTAAAATCCTAAAACTACCTCCATAACAGCACTGTGGCTGTCTCTAAACCCAAAGTACAGCAGCGCTACAACAAGGCAGCACATCATTACCTTCTTCTGAAAGATTAGGATGAGTGATAAATGCTGACCCAGTCAGAGAAACTCGCATCCCATGAACAGTTTATAGCTATGAAAAGAGGCTAAATAAGCTCAGGTCATTGTCTTTGGAGCACAGAGGGTTGTGCGGTTACCTGGTCAAGGTGTAGAAGATTATGAGGGGTATAGACAGGGCAGATAGAAAGCAGATATTCTTCTTAGTCGGAGGATCAATAACAAGGGGACATAATTTTAAAGTGAAAGACATGAGATTTAGAGGGGATTTGAGAAAACCCTTTCACCCAGAGGATTGTTGGCGTATGGAATACACTGCTTGGGAGGGTAGTTGGGTAGGATCCCTCACAAACTTTAGATTTGGATGAGCACTTGAAGTGTCATAACATTCTAGGTTGTGGACCAAGTGCAGGAAAATGGGATGAGTGTAGGTAAAAGTGTATTGATGGGTGGTACAGGCTGAATTGGCTGAAGGATCTCTGCTGTACTGTATGAATCTAGGATTCTATGACTTCTGCCTTGATGTCATCAGGTTGCCTCTCAAGTCATTTGGGCCATATACTAAAGAAATATATTATCATCATCCATTAAACAGATATTAGGTTAAAATGATCAGGCACACAAATTCCTACTTTCGGAAGATTATTACCAATGCTTCCACTATATCTGCAGCCTCTTCTTTGAGACTCTAGGATGCAGGCCATCGGGCCTATGGGGCTTATCACCCTAAAATCACATTGGGATTATCATTCCCTTTTGGAAAGTGATAGTTCTCAGTTACTCTTTCCAACTTGTCCATTGATTTTCACCAATTTTGTTTCTTCTGCTTTGAAGGCAGACCCAAAATATGCATTCAAAGCCTTTACCTTTTTTTTTGTTTTCTATTGTTAATTCCAAAATCTCACCCTTTATGGGACAAGTGCTTTTCTTATCGATAAACGTACAGATGTAATTTATTTTCTGCTCAGTTTTCATGCAGGTTCCTCATTCTACACTCTTCGAAACCTCAACAGCACCCTGACACAGCACAGCACAGACACACCCTTAAAGACAAGACGTGTCCAGCCATGCTGCACCGGGTACAGTTACCACACAGGGTCTGGGCCCGTCTGCCTATCATGCTTATTGCCTTATTCACCTGGTGCCTACTGGCATGCTGCAGCATGGATGGCTCATCTTTTCAGTGCCAGTTGGCGCAGTTACCAGGCAGTTGGCCACACCATATAGGCCTGTACCATGAGGCAGTAGCATTTGCACCAAACACACGGCACCTGCAGCAAACAGTCGATCATGTTCCAAAGTCCTAGGGTTTTTGCAACAATTAGAGCTGAAAATGTGTTGCTGGAAAAGCGCAGCAGGTCAGGCAGCATCCAAGGAGCAGGAGAATCGAAGTTTCGGGCATGAGCCCTTCTTCAGGAATCATTCCTGAAGAAGGGCTCATGCCCGAAACGTCAATTCTCCTGCTCCTTGGATGCTGCCTGACCTGCTGTGCTTTTCCAGCAACACATTTTCAGATCTGATCTCCAGCATCTACTGTCCCCACTTTCTCCTTTTGCAACAATTAGTCAAGGGCAGGCTCTCATACCAGCTCTGGGCACGGTCATGGTCAGCTATTTGGTTAGGGTGGCTTCATTCAAGGGGTCTGTACCTCTGCATGTCAGGGAATGAGTCAGTGGCAGTCCTATGTCTTCATAGGGACCAGTCCAGGGAGGAGAGGAAGGACTATCAAAATCACATGTAGCCACCAGCCAGGGCTCTGAAAGCTCTCGGCTCCTCAGGTCACTTGAGAAGGCAGGCCACTGTTGGCCAGACCCACAGAAAATAGGGGGAGGTGAGCTGGGAGGTAGAGGTTAACAGATGTGGGTGCACGTGGCCAATTTCGATGGGGCCTTGAGAAAGTTGAAATCTGTGGATTTGACAAGATGAGCATTAGGAAGGGGATGGTAATGTTTGGTGCTCACTGACATGTTTACACTGAGGCTGTAAGCTATGGGCTGAGGACCCTACACTGTCGTCTTCCATTGTGAAGCAAATGGACAATCAGCACTGGCTGAGAAGATGGCTCCTACCACATTCAGAACGAGCAGGGTAAGTGAGCCAATGTGTGAAGGATGTGGCTACAACAGCCACAGGTCACTGGGCTTTCACAAGGGACTAACACTGCAGCCCAATCCTTCACAGACTGGAGATGCCTCCTACCCAGGTGGCAATCCCTGACCAGGCTGGTGTGATCTGATGTTGTGCCCTCCTCTGACGGTTCTGCAGGAAGAAGACATCCCTACTCTGGGCTACTTTCTCCATCAGGACCTTCACAATCCAGTCAGAGAAATGCAGTGCCAACGTCTCCATATCAGGCATCTCCCAACTCAGTCTCATAAAATTAACAGGGCAGCATCCAGATGCCAGCACTTCTCCAGGTGCATAGTGGGTTTTCAAAGATGGCGCTGAAGCAAAGGATGCTGATTTTTGGGCTGATATCCTGTGAGTGACCAGTCATTCCAGGAATGAAATGTTCCAGGAATCGTAATTCACTCACATTAATATTTATTTTGCATATATCTTCCCAAATATTCAATGCTCTCTGCCACTTTCAAAAATTCAATGAACTGTTGGCCTATGGGTAGGTAAGTGGTAGAAAGCTGTTCTATATCAATCTCTCCCTTATTCTTCTGAACGCCAGTACAAAACACTTGGCAACAAAAGAAAAGAAAAAGGCTGGGTCCTAAATGTGTCATTTTGCATTGTACTTATAAGTGTATTTTGCCCGGTATCGGATTTTAACTGTGTTGTTCCAACACTTGATTAAGAAGCCTTGAATAACACAGAAAACATTAAAACCATTGGGAACACCATTGGAAGGGACTATTCGTTTATCTATATTTTTGATCTATTCTGGTAATCTCCTTATTACTTCTATGTTAAAGGTTTCTCTTATTTCAGACAACTAATTAAAAATAATCAAATGTGACCATTTGTTTGAAAGGTTGATGATGCCTCAGTAGAGTAGGATCAGAAATTGATGTTACTTTGGTAGGTTCAGCTTGTATTTTATTGCTAGCTATATCCAAAGACACATTGTAATCAGGAATTTGAGGTGCCTAGAATGGCATAACCAAAAGTACTTAAGATACAAGTCAACACAAAAAGATCTGAACATTTAATGTTATTATCACTCCTGCCTTTCACCTTAAACAGCAAAAATAGGATGAAATGAATTCACTCCAGTGTTATCAGTTATGATCTAATCTTGTCACTTAACTATCTGCATCATCCTGTTCCAACTCATACATGAAGTAATCTAGTCTGCGCTTCCTTGAATTTCCTCCGCTATTCCTTGTACATCCAATACAGTAAAGTAAAGGTATTAACATCAGAAGCTTGCATAATGATTTTGATGATGACACGGTAATGCTTTCAGTCACATGATTGCAGTGGAAGAGAGCAGAGCTTTAACATTGCGTGAAGGTAATGGGCAGAATTTTCACTTGCCTGGTGTGACGTGGGCAATAGTGAGGAAGTTGGAAAAATACGATGAGAATAACAAAGTCAGAATCTTGATAATCAGGAAAATGTTTTGCAATATTCCCTTTTAACTTTAGTTGGCAACTTAATTGTATTTACATGTCATGAATTGTCCAACTTGTTTGATTTTTACACCAATTAAAATTCTTCTCTCCGTCCCTGAAAAACAAAATTCCTGACACGCAAGTCAGATTAGGCACTTGGCAGCTTTATGATTTATCCTGGCCATTATCCAACTGTGCCTTCACCACAATGTCCCTGTATGGTACATAGGCACTACCCTCATCCACATTTTGTCCATGCAACTTGGCAACAGCAGATACCCAGCCTCGGCTGATTAGATTTGATTCCCTACAATGTGGAAACATGCCCCTTGGCCCAACAAGTCCACACCGACCCTCCGAAGAGCAACCCACCTAGACCTATGGTGACTAATGCACCTAACACTATGGGCAATTTAGCACATCTTTGGACTGTGGGAGGAAACCTCAGTTGTTAACGAAACCAACACATATAAAACCATGCAGACACAGACAGTCTGAGGTGGGAATTGAACGCGGGTCTCTGGTGGCGTGAGGCAGTAGGGCTAACCACTGAGCCACTGTGCCCCCTAAAGCAATCCAGGCTTGTTGTGTTGAGCATAAATGCTTAACACACCGAAGCGCATCCAGCGACTCGAACGTATGGCAGCGGTGGGATAATGAGATGCATGCGTAGTGGCAGATTGAGAGCGCATGGTGGTCCTGTGAGAGTAAGCTGGCATTTATCCTGTAGAGCACAGAAGATCATTTGAACAATCCTGCATGTTGAGAGTTCCTTTTAACCCAGATCATAGGACTGCCCTGGGTTCAGGTTGGCGATGACTGGCGATGCTGCCATCCTGCGGGTGTCAGCTGGAAAAGGAACTGCACTCCTCTTCACTATCCTACTGAGCAACACCTCGAGATCCCTTTTCATAGAATGTGAGATTTTCTCTATGGACTGTGCCGTCACTGATACGGAATGAATGCAACCATGTGATTCGCAGTTTCTGAAGCATGCTTAAACTATGTTGCCCATCGGGTGAGTGCCAGAATGTCTGAGCAGTCAGAAGCACTTCTATCTCTCCTGCTGTGGTTCCATGTGAGCTTGAATGCCTAATAAATGACGCTAAGAGTGGATGATTGGGTGAGTGATGTCACTGTGGGATATGGTGGACATTCATGAATCGTATCTCAACAAACATTGAAATGAAAATGAAAACGTTCTGTCAAATGTGTTGATAGCTCAACCTGTAAGTAAAGAGTTCTTCCAGAAAATTCCACAGACTCAGGAAGCATTACTTTGTGAGGCCAAACAGAGTTGGACTCAGCAAACCATGACAACAGCAGAAAAGAAAAAAATACCTTAAAATCAGCTACTGAAGCAAACCGCCTGATCAAGGATTTGTTTTCTTTCTTGAACTCTCACATGATGCCAGGGGTCATTCTGATAACAGCAGAAAGCTGGGAAAGATAAACTAGAAATGATCCAAAGCCACAATAAGCAAGTGGACGTGATAGACAGTGAAACAGTTCCAGGACTCAAGAGAAGCACAAAAACTAACCTAGAAACATTGCAGGCCAATGAGAGACCATATTAGGCCCAGAGATGGGAAGAAAAGATTCACCAGCTATGGAACTGCTTGCGGATTAGAGGGTCAGAGTTCAGGTCAGTCAATTACACTGCAGGAACCATTGTTATTGATATATGAGCAAAATAGTGCTTTGGTGGGGACAGAGCATAGCAAGAAAAGTTATTCTGGCTGTAATTGATGTTGACACTTCAACATGTGATGTTGAAATTTAATTATTGAAGGGGTGACATTTAATAGGAGAAACAGAGGCCATGGTAAAGCATGGAATCACTCATTAATGATTTTTTAAGGTTGACAGAGAATCACTCTTGTGAAGGGTTGCTGGTAGAATTGATTTGCAAATAGATCTTTGGAGGACCAGACATGGCCAGTCAAACCACCATCTGCAAGCCAGAGAAGGTAATAATATCAAAGGTAGCAATGCAGATTCTTCAACTGCTGGAAAGGAACTCCAGAAACGGTTGTTTCAAGCCCAAAGGTGGCCCACTAGGGAAAAAAAAAATGACTGATGGAATTCAAATCCAAGGCTGCATTGGAAAAAAAACATTTGCAAAAGCCACCACTCTGAAATGAAAATAAATGCATCAGTCACTATTATAATGTGCCAAATGGAAGGAATGTCTGCGGGTCTGACATAAAATAGATCATCGTATCGCAGCCTGTAGTTTCAAAACATAGACAACTGGAAAACGAAAGGAAAGGTCCTGACAGCTTCACTATGAGCAAAAGGTTGGAAAATATCAAGATCATAAAAAAAACCTTTTGAGGAAATCAATGATTCTGAAAACATTTAATAGATGTTAATTTGGAAATAATGGGGACCCTACAGGGTTTAAATTAGATACTTTAGTTGGAGGTATTCTCATTATGATAGAATCATAGAATTGCTACAGTGTGGAAGCAGGCTATTCAGCGCATCGAGTCCATACTAACCCTCCAAACAGCATCCTACCCAATCTCTGTAGCCTTGCCTTTCCCATGGCTAATCCAGCAAGTGTACACATCCCTGAACACGATGGGCAATTTAGCATGGTCAATCCATTTAACCTGCACTCCTCGGTCTGTGGGAGGAAACCAGAGCACTTGGAGGAAACCCACGCAGACACGGGGGGAATGTACAAACTCCACACTAACAAACCCACGGGTAATTCAAACTTGGGTCCCTAGTGCTGTGAGGCAGCAGTGTGAACTACTGAGCCACCGAGTCACCCCTGTCACTGGGGGGCACTCGTAACATCACTGGCAGGAGTGGCGGGAGGGAGGAGGAGTAAGTAATAGGTGGAGATGACACCCAAACAGCAAGAGCAACAGTTGGACAGATAAAAGAATGGATAATGGTAGCCTGGGGGAGATCAATAGCTGTTTATTGGGAGAATTGGTAGCTGGCAATGTGATGACATGACCTGGTATGTGGATGCTGGGGTAAGGACATGGGAGAAGTTGCTTGGTCCAAAAGCCCATTCTAATGCTGTGGGGCATGGGTTTAAATCCCATCATGGCAGCTACTGGAATTGAAATTCAATTAATAAATCTACAATGAGTGTCAGGAATGGTGACCATGTAATTATTGCCATAAAACCCCAGCTGGTTCACAATTTTCCTTAAAGGAAGAGAATCAGCCTTCCTTACCTAATGGGAGAAAATGAGGACTGCAGATGCTGGAGAGTCAGAGTCAAAAAGGGTGGCACTGGAAAAGCAGATCCGGCAGCATCCAAGGAGCAGGAGATCCTGCCTCATCCTCAGGTGCTGCCTGACTTGTTCTGCTTTTCCAGTGCCACACTTTTCGACTCATCCTTACTTAATCTCTGATCTGGCCTACATGTGCCTCTAGGCCGACAGCAATATGGTTAACTCTAACCAGCCTTTGGAGAAAGTCTAGAAAGCCATTCTGGTCAAAGAACAATTAGGAATGGGCGATGTTTGGTTTGTTCTAAACCAGCACATCTATGCAAGCACTGCAGTATTCATTTAAGCGCATAGTAAACAAACAAAAATATTTCAGCGCTCCTTTGCACATTAAATGGCTGCCACAGTTTGCAAATTACTGACCGCTCAGAATCAAAGCACTTGAAGGACATCATTTATCAATCGTAATGAATGTCTGGCAGTGGGATGCAGAGCAGTAATTGAATCAGGGAGTTCTAATGATATAATTACACAAACAATCACTCTCATGGTTTACCAATTTGCCAGAGTGTTGAAATTCAGTGAATGCTTCTTACCTATAAATCCTATTTTTTTTATAATATGATGTGCAAACAATGAATCCAAAAAGAGATGTCTCAACATTAAAGTAGCAATTGATTCACTATGATATCAAGGAATCCGAGACAAACTGAGCTTACTGGCAGCCAAAGAGAAAATACAGTGGCTGGAGTCATAGACATAACAAAAGACTGCAATAGATGTCAGAGGCCATCAGAGCTCCTCAATACTATTAAACAATGTGACAACTCATTTCACCTATTTCACCAATTATCCTCCTTGGATCAAATGTTCAGACATTACTCATTTATTATGTCAGCACTGACTGATATCTCCTTTGATAATACAGCAACCCAGACCAGGTTATGGCAGGCCAAGACAAATTCAAACTATAGCAGAAACTTAACAAAGTAATATGACAGCACATAAGTAACTGCAAATGACCATTCTGGCAAGGAAAAGTTGAACTGCTGACCTTAATCTTTAACATCAGTAATATTGTTGTTCGAATCGATATCTTGTGGGACTCAACAATTACCAGAAGCTTAGATGGACCAGCCATATCAACACAGTTAGCAAAACAATTGCAAAAGCTAGAAACTCAGTGGTGATATGGTTCCTCCTGACTCCTCCACCATTTGCCAGGCTGAAGTCAGGGTAATAATGCAATATTCATGCGTTTCTTACGTACGTGCAGCTGAAACATCAAGGAGTTTGGCACCATCTCGAGCAAAGTAATTTAATTCATTGGTGGACTGTACATTGTGGCAGTGTAACAAACTGAAAACAATACAATGATTTTTGTGTTACATCAATTGTGACAGGATTAATTATAAAATCCTGACAGCATGGAAAGACACCATTCAGTCTACCCCAATGCTCTGAACAGCAACCCACAGAATCAAACCTGCCCCCACACTCATTATGGCTGATTCATTTAACCTGATTATCTTTGTACTGTGGGAGGAAACCAGAGCACCCAGCAGAAACAGAGAGAACATGCAAACTCCACACAGACAGTCACCCAAGGCTGGGATTGAACCCAGGTTCCTGGCACTATGAAGCAGCAGTGCTAATCACTGAGCCACCATGCCACCTGTTAATGCAGCAGAAGTTGGAAACAAAACATGGGACTCACTATTCTATATGATAGTATCAGTATACAGGAGATTGAGAGTGGTAAGGTCAGAAATAAGGTTTCAAGGTCGCAAGAGGGCACCGGCATGCAAGAAGTTGATTTGAAGTGTGTCTACTTCAACACCATGAGCATCCAGAATAAGGTGGATAAACTTGCCGAATGGGTTGGTACATGGGACTTCGATGTTGTGGTTGTTTCAGAGACAGGGATAGAGTAGGGACAGGAATGGTTGTTGCAGGTTCCAGGATTTAGATGTTTCAGTAAGAACAGAGAAGATGGTAAAAAAAGGGTGGTGTGTGGCATTGTTAATCAAGGACAGTGTTACGGTGGCAGAAAGGATGTTTGAAGACTCGTCTACTGAGGTAGTATGGGCTTGGTATTCCTGATGAAGGGCTTTTGCCCGAAACATCGATTTTACTTCTCCTCGGATACTGCCTGAACTGCTGTGCTTTTCCAGCACCTCTAATCCAGAATCGGGTTTCCAGCATCTGCAGTCATTGTTTTTACCTTACTTTACAAACAGGAAAGGAGAGGTCACCCTGTTGGGAGTTTTCTTTAGGCCTCTAAATAGTTCCAGAGCTGTAGAGGAAAGGATAGCAAAGATGATTCAATAGCCAGAGAGACTTTTCCCCAGGGCAGGATTGAAGACATTAGGAGGAAGGTATAAAGGAGACATCAGAGGTAGGTTCGTTATGCAGAGAGTTGAGAATGCATGGAATGCATTGCCAGCTGAGGTGGTGGAAGCGAAGTCACTGGGGACATTTAAGCGACTGCTGGACATGCACATGGATAGCAGTGAGTTGAGGGGTGCGTAGGTTAAGTTACTATATATTACATTAGGATTAAGTCTCGGCACAATATCGTGGGCCTAAGGGCCTGTTCTGTGCTGTACTTTTCTATGTTCAATGTTCTATGATTCTGGATAGGAGCGAGAATAACAGAGTAGTTGTTATGGGGGATTTAGCTTTCCAAATATTGACTGGAAATACTATAGGTCAAGTACTTTAGATGGGTCAGTTTTTGTCCAATGTGTGTAGGAGGATTTCCTGGCACAAAATGTAGACAGGCCAACATTGGGCAAGGCCACATTGGATTTGGTACTGGGTAATGAACCCGGCCAGGTGGTAGATTCGCAGGTAGGTGAGCACTTTGGTGATAGTGACCACAATTTGGTTATGTTTACTTTAGTGATGGAAAGGGATAGGCATATACCGAAGGGCAAGAGTTATAGCTGGGGAAAAGGCAATTATGATGCAATTAGGCAAGATTTAGGATGCAAAGGATGGGGAGGAAAACTATAGAGGATGGGAACAATTGAAATGTGGAGCTTATTCAAGGAACAGCTCCTGCATGTCCTTGATAAGTATGTACCTGTCAGGCAGGGAGAAAGTTGTTGAGCGAGGGAGCCGTGGTTTACTAAAGAAGTTGAAGCTCTTGTTAAGAGGAAGAAGAAGGCTTATTTTTGGATGAGTGGTGAAGACTCAGTTAGGATGCTTGAGAGTTACAAGTTAGCTAGAAAAGACCTAAAGAGAGAGCTAAGAAGAGCCAGGAGGGGACATGCTAAGTCGTTGGTAGATAGGATCAAGGAAAACCCTAGGGTTTTCTACAGGTATATCAGGAACAAACAAATGACTAGAGTAAGATTAGGAGGAGAACGTGAGGTCTGCAGATGCTGGAGATCAGAGCTGAAAATGTGTTGCTGGAACAGCGCAGCAGGTCAGGCAGCATCCAGGGAACAGGAGAATCGATGTTTCGGGCATAAGCCCTTCTTCAGGATTAGGGCCAATCAAGGATATTAGGGGGAAGTTGTGTGTGGAGTCAGAGGAGATAGGGGAAGCAATAAATGAACACTTCATCAGTATTCACACTGGAAAAAGATAATGTTGTTGAGGAGAATACTGAGATACAAGCTACTAGTCTAGATGGGATTGAGGTTCACAAGCAATAGGTGTTAGCAGTTCTAGTAAGTGTGAAAATAGATAAGTCCCCTGGGCTGGATGCAATTTATCCTAGGATTCTCTGGGAAGCTAGGGAGGAGATTGCAGAGCCTTTGGCTTTGATCTTTATATCATCATTATCTACAGGAATAGTGCCGGAAGACTGGAGGATATCAAATGTTGTCCCCTTGTTCAAGAAGGGGAGTAGAGACAACTCTGGTAATTATAGACCAGTGAGCCTTACTTCGGTTATGGGTAAAGTGTTGGAAAAGGTTATAAGAGATAGGACTTATAATCATTTAGAGAGGAATAAGTTGATTAGGGATAGTCAACACAGTTTTGTGAACGGTTGGCCATGTGTCACAAACCTTATTGAATTCTTTGAGAAGGTGACCAAACAGGTAGATGAGGGTAAAGCAGTTGATGTGTTGTATAGGAATTTCAGTAAGCCATTTGACAAGGTTCCCCATGGTAGGCAATTACACAAAATACGGAGGCATGGGACTGAGGGTGATTTAGCAATATTAATCAGAAATTGGGGCGGCACGGTGGCTCAGTGGTTAGCACTGCTTCTCACAGCGCCAGTGACCTGGTTTCAATTCCAACCTCGGGCGACTGTCTGTGTGGAGTTTGTATATTCTCCCCGTGTCTGCGTGGGTTTCCTCTGGGTGCTCCGGTTTCCTCCCACAGTCCAAAGATGTGCAGGTCAGGTGAATTGGCCATACTAAGTTGCCCGTAGTGTTAGGTGCATTAGTCAGAGGGAAATGTGTCTAGATGGGTAACTCTTCAGAGAGTCGGTGTGGACTTGTTGGGCTGAAGGGCCTGTTTCCCTACTGTAGGTAATCTAATCTAAAAAAAGTCAGAAGGTGGAGGTTGATGGGAAATATTTATCCTGGAGTTCAGTCATGAGTGGTGTACCACAAGGATCTGTTTTGGGTCCACTACTGTTAGTAATTTTTAATAAATGACCTGGATGAGGGCGTAGAAGGATGGGTTTGTAAATTTGCAGATGACAGTAAGGTAATTGGAGTTGTGGATAGTGCTGAAGAATGTTGTAGGTTATAGAGGGATATAGCTTCAGAGTTGGCTGAGAGGTGACAAATAGAATTTATTGTGGAAAAACGTGAGGTGATTCACTTTGGAAGGAGCAACAGGAATAAGAGTACTGGGTTAATGGTAAGATTCTTGGTAGTGTAGATGAACAGAGAGATCTCGGTGTCCAAGTACATAGAATCTTGAAAGTTGCGATCTAGATTGGTAGGGTTGTTAAGAAGGCATATGGTGTCTTAGCTTTTATTAGTAGAGGGATTGAGTTTTAGAGCCATGAGGTCATGTTGCATCTGTACAAAGCTCTGGTGTAGTCGCACTTGGAGTATTGGTTCTGGTCACTACATTATAGGAAGTACGTGGAAGCTTTGGAAAGGGTTCAGAGGAGATTTACTAAGATGTTGCCTGGTATGAAGGGAAGGACTTATGAGGAAAGGCTGAGGAACATGAGACTGTTTTCATTAGAGAGAAAAAAGGTTGAATAGTGACTTAATTGAGACACATAAGATAATCAGAGGGTGAGATAGAGTGGACACTGAGAGCCTTTTTTCTTGGATGATGATGGCTGGCACGAGGAAACATAGCTTTAAATTGAGGGGTGATAGATATAGGACAGATGTCAGAGGTAATTTCTTTACTTAGAGAATAGTAGGAGCGTGGAACAGCCTGCCTGCAACAGTAATAGACTCACCGACTTTAAGGGCATTTAAATGATCATTATTAGATATATGGATGAGAATGGAATAGTGTAGGTTAGATAGGCTTCAGATTAGTTTCACAAGTCGGCATAACGTCGAGGGCCAAAGGGCCTGTGCTGCGCTGTAATGTTTGATATTCTGTGTTCTATCTATCTATTAATCTGTCAATGAGGCAAATGTACTCTCCTTTTACCAAGGGGAAATTGGTAAAATCTTGTGTTTTTTCAACAAGCCATAAAAAAGGCAGCATTTAGATTCCTTTCTATCTAAATACAATTGACACAAGGTGGAAGATGACAATACATGTGAGTACAGATGGTACTGTGAGGTCAATGTCAAACAATTTTCAATTAATCTGCTCATGCTTGGTAAGTGGTTGGCTTCTCTCAGAAATAATGACAGACATTGAGGTTTGTCTGTGTTTGTTTTTAATATGGCACCTCATAGAATGTGAGGCTGCAGAAATCTCAACGTGAACAATGATAGGCAGCAAATGGGACTGTGGGCCATCCAAATATTTCCACCCAATTTTGAAATACATTGTGGCTTTCTACTCCACCTGAGCAGAGCAGCAGCATAATGGATTGGTTCTTGGTCAATTTGCCCAAGCTGGTTGATTTTCTTGCAAGCGTTTCGTCTCTCTCCTGGGTGACATCTTCAGTGCTGTCATGTCTGCAGATGGGGTCGGTTTTGACATTTTTGTTTATGGAACCAATGGGTGAATACGGGTCTCCAGTAATTCATGGAGGAAATAGACCCTCATCTACAGACCACTCCAGCACAAAACTGGAAACAAGAACCACCTGCCACAACTGACAGAACCAGATAAATTCAGGACAAAAACCATATCAACAACATTTCTTCTGGATGCTACACAGCACTGAAGATGTCACCAAGGAGGGAGACAAAATGTTTGCAACAAAATCAACCAGCTCAGCAAACCACCAAGGACTTCAACCATAACCTGAGCTACAGGTCTTCACTAAAATCTTAAAGAAGCATAATGGCAACATTAATGGTACAGAGTTAAAAACCACACAACACGAGGTTATAGTCCAACAGGTTTATTCGGAAGCACTAGCATTCGAAGCTCTGCTTCTTCACCATCTGATGAATAAGCAGTGCTCTGAAAGCTAGTGCTTCCAAATAAACTTGTTGGACTATAACCTGGTGTTGTGTGATTTTTAACTTTGTCCACCTCAGTCCAACACTGGCTCCTCCAATTCATTAATGGTATAGAAATCCAAACATGAAAACTAATCTGCCAGGAAAGTAAGTTTGAATCCAAACATCAATTAATCAAGTAAAGTTGATATAAAAAGCTAGGCTCAGTAATGGTGATCATGAAACCAACAGATGTCCTAAAATCTAGGCACAGAAATCTTCAGCCAGAAGATCCAGATCCTAATTACAAATTGATCATACATTGCATAATGTGTTATAGAGTCATAGAGATGTACACCACGGAAACAGACCCTTCGATCCAACTCGTCCATGCCAACCAGATATCCCAATCCAATCTAGTCTCACCTGCCAGCACCTGGCCCATATCCCTCCAAATC
This sequence comes from Chiloscyllium plagiosum, assembly GCF_004010195.1. NCBI lineage: Eukaryota > Metazoa > Chordata > Chondrichthyes > Orectolobiformes > Hemiscylliidae > Chiloscyllium > Chiloscyllium plagiosum. The sequence continues at coordinate 20,846,852 of NC_057719.1, forward strand.
CTTCCTATTCATATATCCATCCAAATGCCTCTTAAATGTTGCAATTGTACCAGCCTCCACCACATCCTCTGGCAACTCATTCCATACACGTACCACCCTCTGCATGAAAAAGTTGCCTCTTAGGTCTCTTTTATATCTTTCCCCTCTCAACCTAAACCTATGAGAGTAGTTTGTAGTAGAAGTGGCAGATGGAGTTTAATTTAGAAAAATGTGAGGTGCTGCATTTTGGGAAAACAAATCTTAGCAGGACTTCTACACTTAGTGGTAACATCCTCAGGAATGTTGCTGAATAAAGAGACCTTGGAGTGCAGGTTCATAGCTCCTTAGAAGTGGAGTTGCAGGTAGATAGGATAGTGAAGAAGGTGTTTGGTATGCTTTCCTTTATTGGTCAAAGTATTGAGTTGGCTGAAACCATTTTCTCAAATGGCCCAGTTGTATCAAACTGATGTGGAAAAGTCAAAACAGAACAAAACTAGATGGACAATGAACTACGCATGGGATATGACAATAGCATTACAAATTCCAGGCAACCTTTTGAGGTTTCCCCCTGAAATTGACAGAACTTTCCCACAGACTGCATTCAAGCAACAGAAATAGTTAGTCAAACTCTTGGAGTTATACCTTGCAATCAATATTCCAGGCATGTTCAAAACTGACACAGGTATGTCTTGTCCAGTCTGTAGAGATGCTGAAACAGTCAGGAGGGAGTAGATCTGGGAGTGAGTGGACCTGGGATTCCACAATTCTGAAGCAGGCATCTTGCATCAAAATCAAATATGAGCGAAGAAACCTCCTGCTGATATTCAAGAAATGCTGTCTCAATTCCCCTCCATGTTGGACTCCACTTTGAAGAAGTACTAAGTGTAACAAGTGCACAGGGTGCTGGATGGGATACTTTAATGTTCACTAACAAGTGTAGCTCAGCAGCACCACTACTGATCAAACTAGCTGAATCCTGAAGGACACAACTGTTAGACTAGACCTGTAACAGACAGTGAGGGGATTAACCTTATACCCACCAACCTACCTGTCACAGATGCAGCCATCCAAACCACCACTTGCAGAAGTGACCACTGCATTGTGTCTTTGGTGATAGAAGGTCTTCATGCGAAGCACATCCAATACTGAGTCGAATGGCGCTAAAACCTGCTAAGGGTAATGGATTCTAGACCAAAACTAGCAATCATAAAGCTTTACACAGCAGTAGAATTGTATTCAACAATGATGTGTATATCAAGGCCTGGCATATCCTTCAGCCTATTATTGCCATCAAGTCAGGAGACCAACTGAGAGAAATATATAAGAACATACAACAAGCAGCGTCAGTCATAAAAACAAATGAAGGGCCAATTGGTGAAGGCACAACAGAAGACATCATGCATACTAAACATCAGTCACAGCTTGTGTGGAGCTAGCACACCAGTGCAAAAGGCAGAAGCATTTTCAACCATCTTACATGAGAAATGAAAAGTGGATGATCCATCTTGACCTCATCTTGAGGTCCCCGTTGTCATATGTGCCAGTGTCAGGGAATGTGATTCCCCTCACATAATACCAAGAAATAGCTAAATGCACTGTTACAACAAAGTCAATGGCAACTCTGATTGCATCCAGGCAATGGTCTCGAAGATTTGTTTTCCAGACTTAGTTGCACTCTACTTAGGTTTCTCCAGTATGGCTACAACGTTTGGCAGCTATCTGACAAAGTGAAAAACTGTCTAATATATCTCCTATCCAGAAAATGCAGTACATTCCATTTGGGATAGATGTTGCCCAATCAGTATTGACTTAATCATCAGCAAAATGATGGAAGGGTCAGAAATTGTGTTTATTAACTGCACTTACACAGCCACAACCTACGCACTAATGCTCAATTTGTTTTTTGTCAGCTTCTTACATCACTACAGTCTTAATGCAAATGTGGACAAAATAGCTGAATGCCAGGGATGAGGTGAGAATGATATCAAGGCTGAGTATGGAATCGTGGAATCAATGCCGAGAGTATGGTGCTGAAAAAGCACAGCAGGTCAGGCAGCACTGGGCAGCTTATGCCCAAAACATCAATTCTCCTGTTCCTTGGATGCTGCACCTTCTGCAGTCCTCACTTTCTCCATCGTGGAATCAATACTTGTCTTGGAGTGGGTCCACAGGGGGATTACAAGAATAAAGACACTGTTACATGAGGAGTGGTTGAGGACTCCATGTCTTAAGGCATTGACCTAGATCCAACCATCTTCAACTGCTTAATCATGAACCACTCTACCCCAAAAAGTCAGTTTTGTGGTCATTCTACAATTAGTAATTTTGAGCACTCAACCATCCACATCCTGATCATAAACTTAAATTGGCTTCAAAACTAGATCTGAGTTAGAAAGTCTGCTGTAAGTAACTAATTTTCTGACTCCTCAAAGCTTTTGTGAGGTACAAACCAGTGCCTGCTAAATACTGCTACTTAGGACTGCTGTGATTATTTAAAAAAACTCTTTATTTAAATTAAAGTAGGTACACTTATTTTCTAGGAGAAAGTGAGGACTGCAGATGCTGGAGACCAGAGTTGAAAAATGTGGTGCTGGAAAACACAGCAGGACAGGCAGCATCGAGGAGCAGGAGATTCGACATTTCGGGCATAAGCCCTTCTTCAGGAATGAGGCTGGTGTGCCAAGCGGGCTGAGATAAAAGGTAGGGGGGAGGGAATTTGGGGGAGGGGCACTGGGAATACGATAGGTGGAAGGAGCTGTCGGTTCCGTAGGCAGGTGCTGAGAAAAGAGATGCGGCTGTAGTAGCGAGTTTGTCTCAGGACGTGGCTGAAGAGCTTCAGGGCAGGACTAAGACAAGGTGGGAGGAGGGGAAATGAGGAAGCTGGAGAAATCTACCTTCATCCTGTGTGGTTGGAGGGTTCCTAGGCGGAAGATGAGGCGCTCTTCCTCCAGGCGTCATGTGGTCAGGGTCTGGCGATGGAGGAGGCCAAGGACCTGCATGTTTTTACAGGGAGCAGGGTGGGAGGAGGTGTAATCTAGGTAGCTGTGGGAGTCGGTCGGTTTGTAGTAAATGTGTTGAATCGGTCACCTGAGATAGAAATGGAGAGGTCTAGGAAGGGGAGGGAAGAGTCTGAGACGGTCCAGTTAAATTTGAGGTCGGGGTGGAAAGTGTTAGTAAAGTGGATGAACTGTTCAACCTCCTCGTGGGAGCACGAGGTAGCGCCGATTCAGTCATCGATGTAGCGGGGGAAAAGGTAGGTGGTGGTGCCAGTGTAGGTGCGGAAGATGGACTGTTCCACATATCCGACGAAGAGACAGGCATAGCTGGGGCCCATGCGGGTGCCCACGGCTACTCCTTTGGTTTGGAGGAAGTGGGAGGATTGGAAGAAGAAGTTGTTAAGAGTGAGGACCAGTTCAGTCAGTCAAAGGAGGGTGTCAGTGGAAGGGTACTGGTTGGGTCGACGGGAGAGGAATAAGCAAAGGGCTTGGAGGCCTTCGTGATGGGGGTTGGAAGTGTATAGGGACTGGATGTGTGGGCCAGTGAGGGAGGCGCAGTTGTAGTTTGTCGCACTGATCTTTACACCCCGTGCTGGCCTCTTACCCGCCCTCGATCTCTTCATATCTAACTGACGCCGCGGACATTGACCACCTCAACCTGTCCATCTCTCTCACCCACTCCAACCTCTCACCCTCACAACGCGCAGCCCTCCACTCCCTCCGTTCCAACCCCAACCTCACCATCAAACCGGCAGACAAGGGAGGCACAGTGGTAGTTTGGTGCACCGATATTTACACCGCTGAAGCTAGACGCCAACTCGCGGACACCA
>NC_057719.1:20850781-20851823 GCF_004010195.1 Chiloscyllium plagiosum
CGAACTCATCTCTGCATACCTTGACACTGTCCTGTCCCCCTTAGTCCAAGAACTCCCCACCTATGTTCGGGACACCACCCACGCCCTCCACCTACTCCATGATTTTCGCTTCCCCGGCCCCTAACACCTTATCTTCATGATGGACATCCAGTCCCTATACACTTCCATCCCCCAACACGAAGGCTTCCAAGCCCTCCGCTTCTTCCTCTCCCGCAGTCCCAACCAGTACCCTTCCACTGACACCCTCCTTCTACTGACTGAACTGGTCCTCACTTTTCACAACTTCTCCTTCCAATCCTCCCACTTCCTCCAAACCAAAGGGTTATCCATGAGCACCCGCATGGGCCACAGCTATGCCTGCCTCTTCGTCGGATATGTGGAACAGTCTGTCTTCCGCAGCTACACTGGCACCAACCCCACCTTTTCCTCTGCTACATCCATGATTGTATTGGTGCTACCTCATGCTCCCACGAGGAGGTTGAACAGTTCATCCACTTTACTGACACCTTCAACCCGACCTCAAATTTACCTGGACAGTCTCAGACTCCTTCCTCCCCTTCCTAGACCTCTCCATTTCTATCTCGGGCGACTGACTCAATACAGACATTTACTACAAACCGACCGACTCCCACAGCTGTCTAGATTACACCTCCTCCCACCCTGCCCCCTGTAAAATCACCATCCCATATTCCCAATTCCTTTGCCTCCGTCGCATCTGCTCTCAGGAGGACAAACTCCACTACTTAACAACCCAAATGGCCTCCTTTTTCAAAGACGCAATTTCCCCTCCGACGTGGTCGACGATGCTCTCCACCGCATCTCCTCCACTTCCCGCACCTCCGCCTTTGAACCCTGCCCCTCCAATCGCCACCAGGACAGAACCCCACTGGTCCTCACCTTCCACCCCACCAATCTCCAGATACATCATATCATCCTTCGTCATTTCCGCCACCTCCAAACAGACCCCATTACCAAGGATATATTTCCCTCCCCACCCCTATCAGTGTTCCGGAGAGACCACTCCCTCCACGACTCCCTCGTC
>NC_057719.1:20852029-20863827 GCF_004010195.1 Chiloscyllium plagiosum
CTCATCCTCACCTCCTTCCACCTATCGTATTCCCAGTGCCCCTCCCCCAAATTTCCTCCCCACTACCTTTTATCTCAGCCCGCTTGGCACACCAGCATCATTCCTGAAGAAGGGCTTATGTCCGAAACGTCGAATCTCCTGCTGCTCGGATGCTGCCTGAACTGCTGTGTTTTCCAGCACCACATTTTCCAACACTCATTTTCTATACTCCAGCAGATTACCTGCCTCCTCCTCTATATTACCATGTGATAATCGAATCAAATTACATCATTATATACCAACATCACTACAAATTGTTGTCTTAAGACTCTACATTTCCCCCAAAATCCTTACTGCCACTATCCTGTGAACATCTTCAGTTCAAATTATCCTATTTCATAAAGTTTGTTCATCATGGTGTTTTGACCAACCTCCCTGATTTAGTTCTGATCTAATTTTTATGTCTTTGATACTCTTCACTCTTCTTCAGCCTGTGTACTTCTCTCTCGGGTGGTTGCACCTTTTCTTCCACTCATTCTGGTAACTTTTTCCACATTTCTGTTGATTTCTTATTCAACAATGCTAATGCATTTTATTTCTTCTGATTATCCTGTGATCTGTTGCAACCCTATATGATCGTAGTTGCTGGATTATTTTGTTGATCTCTTATACATTCTCTCTCCTGAGGCTGTAGCTCTGGTAAATCTTGCATTCTGCATGTTTTGTTAAAGTTTCTAGCCTGGTGGTCCTTTTGCATTTTCACACTACAATGGTCATTCTCATTGATGAATGACTGTAGCTTCTGAGACAGAGATAAAAGTTATGCTCTCAATCTTCTGTATATCAATAACTCTGATGGTAATAATCCTTCCTATGGTTGTGATGACCTGTAAGACTTAAATCTTCATTCTTTTCAATATTGTTTTCATTGTACAAAAGCTTTGTTCATCTTATCCACTTACTTGTGAATAGTGTGGTGAACATGTGACATGAAAAACGTTGCATTCACATGGAAACCTTTTGAACAGTTCAGTTTCAAATTGCAGACCATTGTCTGTGACTTCAATATTCAGAATGCCATGTGTTCAGATTTCATTGTGTGTTTCTACTATTGCTTCTGCATTGATCCTGTGTAGATAGTTTACCTGAATCACCTCAAGTAGTAGTTTATGGCAATAAAGAAAATCTTGTCTTTGTACAATTCTGCTCCCAAGTGCTGGCAAGACTTTGATGAAAAAGATGATGGTAATAGTGGTTCTCTCTTCTCTTGATTGTTCACCACATAAAAAATGCAGTTGTTGATAGTTTCTTCTGTGGAGTTTGAAACAGCTGGCCACTACACTGCCCACTGCATATTCACACAACACTTCCAATCCCAAATAACTGATTAATTCACTGAAGAATTTCTAGTCTAATTGCTCTTTACATTATTGAGTGATTGAAGATTAGCAAGTCATTGATAACAGAAGGAAATCTACACTCCCAAAGTAGTTGTGTTGTATGGGATTATTCAGTACATAGTCTAGCCAACCTTCCAAACAACATTTCCTTTTCTTGTTACATTTGTGTTTTTCAGGTTTCTTGAAGTTTTTCACTGCATCTGCTAAATGTTTACCAACTTCTGACATGTTTTCAACCTCTTCTATGAAGTCTAACTCTACTTTCTCTGCTGCAGTTACTGGTGTGCTGAACATTGCTTCTGATACTTACCAAGCATGTATTTAGTTTTTCAGTCCTATCTCATTAGCCTCAATCTGAACTGTTGTGCTGTGAGCGGCATGTTAGAAATTAATTTTGCATTCAAAAGAATGGTTTATGATCCCTTTCTAATCTAAAGTGTCGTCGCACTATATATTTTTTGATATTTTCACATGACTATGTTACTGCTATAACCTACTTTTTGAACATTGTTTTGTCTTGATGAATATTCCAAATACATAGTAGACTGGGTCTATGCTTTCTGTATTTCTGTACCTGAAAGAGTGCTGTTCCTAACCCTGTTGCAGATGAATTAGATACTAATATAGTCCATTATGATCCATTGAGCATAATGTGCTAGGATTTCTGCACATTTTAGAAAATGGGTTTTATAATGTGCGTGCATATATACATTTTGAAAAGTTCGGTAGTGGGCAACAATGAGATGAGTAATTATTTAATGTGTTGGTAAAATCAGGAATTTCTGCTGAATTCCTGCTGAAATCAGGAATTTCTTAATTATGTCAATCACTCTTTCCTGGTCAACATTCCAGTACCATTTCTGACGCCCACATTGTAAGCATCTCAAAAATGCCTTTACCTCTACTAAGCAGGCAAAACCTTCATACTTTTAATTCCAGACTTTTTAAAAATTGGGTTCAAAATCCACCATCTGTCATGATGGGATTTAATCCCAGGTCTCCAGGACATTACAAGTGTTTCTGGATTAATGATTTAGCGATAATTCCACTGCAACATTGCCTTCCCTTTACTATTAATATTGTTATTATTATTTGGAAATTTTACTTTTAATATGATCAAAAATGTATAGTTGACTTATATATCTGTGCTGTTTCTGTTTAGAAGGAAAGGACATAACATTCACTTCATTATCAAGTTTGTATCTGGTATAGATTTGTCTGTAAATTTGTTAATGCATGCATTTTTAATGAGGACTTCGAGTCGAGCTTGAGGTGAACAGTTCAGTGCATTAGATACAAGAGTAGAAAATAAAATTGTTGTTGCCTGGTGACTGAAGACCAGTATCACAGAAAAACTGGAACCATCTAGAAGGTAAAGAATTGTATGTAGGTTCAGTCAGAATGAAAAAAAAACAACCTATTAATATAGCATTCTCTGAAACAGTCAGAGCTGAAAAAAAAGCTTTGAGTGACTCAGAAGAAAAGTCAAGAAGCAGAAACCTGCTGGAAACTGAGGATATGGATAATGATGCGTCAAGTCGGAAAATGTTAGAAGTCATAAAATAGAAAACAGCAGAAACCAATTATATTTATGCCAAGATCAAACTGGAGACACGGTGACTCTTCACTGTGTTTAAGTGTCTGTGAGGTTGTTGTGGGTGGGGAGAAAGGTGGGTTTTTTTATTAAGACTGTCTACTAACACCAGATATCTGATGATAAATTTCACTGAGCATGTCCACTACCGAACTTTTCAAAATGTATATATGCACGCACATTATAAAACCCATTTTCTAAAATAAAGAAAACTCTACATACCTGTAATTGATAGTATTTTTTTCTCTTCATCTATGTATTTTATTTTCATTTTGTAAAATCATTTTTAAGGGTTTGTTCTGTTTTTAACATTCTGTATTTCAATTTAATTCAGAGATTTCACTTATTATGCATGTCCTGGGTGTCAGCAAACACAGTTATATGTATTTTTGATAAATGTACGAGACCATTTCAATAATGTTTGTTTAATGAAGAATAATTCCCTTTGTTTTGTGTGTAAATAAAGTTTAATGTTCATTTACTAAAGTACATTATGGAGCCCTTGTCATTATGTTATGCGATTGACAACAATGGTAAACAAACTGCAAAAATGATTCTTGCGCTCTCACTCTGGGATCTGACCCAGCCCTGTATTACCATCAATTGGGATCATAGCAGTTGCTAAATAAGTACTTCCATCACAGCGTTTATATTACATGCATTGTGGCTGTGTTGAAGTTGTATTTATTGATTCTATCAGTTTCCTTTCCCATGAGATAAATATCTTCTCTCTCTATCGTTGTCAGTTGCTTTTCTGTGCATTGGAATCATACCATGCCCTTGCGCAATCTCTTTCTCCGGCCAACATTACCAACACATTAAATAATTACTCATCTCACTGTTGTCTGTGGGATCTAATTGTAGGTAAAATGGTCATTTCTGAAGCGAGATAGGTACTTACTAAATGCGATGATTTTTAAAATGTTTTTTCATTGTTGGTTAGATGTTCCATTAGCTGTGATTTTGAGCTTATAATAGATTACTTTCCAGTGTATTTGTTGCTGATAATAAATAAATAAATCAATTTCTCCCCTCAAAATTTTGAACTGAGTTGTACCGCAGTTTTTAATTCATCCCTCAGTTCACTCTGTAAACTGGAATTTATCACACAACAGATCATTTACCTATAAACCTAGTTCCATAAGCTCTCTTCTTTCTGAAATACAAACATCATTATCCTCTCTCAGGCAGTTAATTCCCCAAAGGTGAGAGCTAGATTCAATAACCTCAATATAAACAAACAAAAGACACATGCAGTAGTTCATCTTGAGTCTAAGACAGGAGGCATTGTGCATCTAAAGCTCTAACAGATGCACAAAGGAGAATGACAAAGAGAATAAAATGTTCGAAAGGACGAAGAAGGACAAAAGGAAGACAGAGATGAAAAGACCGAGAGGACAGCAGAATCATCAAACAACAACTTATATTTAGAAAGTGACTTTAAAGCAATGGAATATCCCAAGGTGCTTTAAGGTTTGATGCTTCTCATAGGTTTGCAAGGCTGTTTTATATGTCAGTTTAAAGCCTACCAGATTGCTATAGTTCTGGGTAAATGTGTCGGCCACACCAGGTTATATGGTGGACAAGGACATCAGTGAACCAAAAGATTATTTAGCATAATCCAACATTTTCATGATTATTATTATTTAAAATAACTTAATATTCAAATGTATTAACTGATACAATCTAAATTCCCACAGCTGCTGCAATGTTATTTGAACTCATTTTATTCTTAGTATTATCCCAGGAACAACCAGCACTGTAAAAAGGTCAATGTCCTTCTCCACTCTGCCAGCATGAATGTCACAATCTTCTCACTCCATCTGTTCTGCTATATTCAACTCATACTCTACCATTCCCACTTTGTCTGCAACATCTTCTCTACTTGCTCACACCCACCCTGACAGCCAACACTGGTCACCCTGCATGACCACTGTGCTGCCTACTCCCTCACTCCTCCCTGTATGTACCAACAGTAATATCTGAGCTATCTAACTTCATCTCCCATAATACCTGCCTTTGTTCCATTCTATGAGGAAAACAGCATGTAATAGTGCAGGAAGTACCAAGGAGGAGGTATGGTGTCACTTCAGCTCTTATGATGAAAATGTCCTGGCTTCGACCACTCTGAGCAGAGTCTGGACTGATATTAGATACTGCCCTTGCCTAACTGTACCTGAACTCCTGAGTGATGGCTACCTCATTTAAATTGTCTGAGGCCTGACGACAACTGTGACAAGCTTCCTGACTTTACATCTGCACTAATTAGCATTGCACGACAGCAATGCTATAAGCCTTGTAAACGGGACAAAGCATAATAACACAAGGCAAACAAACATGCATTCTGTGAGCGTGCAGGTAGGCTCAATATGATTCAGCACTAAAACAGCAATAGAAACAGCCCAAGATTCAACCTGGTCCAGTACATGGGTTGAGTTTCTGTCTCTGAACACAATGCCCTGCCTGCAGCATTACTATAATAATTGCTGGTGTTACCCTAGGTTCACAACTGAATTGCAGAAGTACCCTGTAGGATGTGCCATGAGGTGTCATAGAGGCTGGCACATGTCAGATGCCAATGTCCATGGATATTGAGTGCATGTGATTAGTGCCCATGAAACCTGTCCTGAACTGTTGATACCCGGTTTCCAATATGAAGTTACTTGGAGCCAACAGTGAGCTGAAACAGGTACTCACTCTCATTTCCTTGTCAAGTTTTCCCAATGTTAAGCTTTTTTGTCGAGTTTGGTAAAACGGAGTTTGAACATTAATTGAACAGATTTCCTGAAGAAGGGCTTATGCCCAAAACATCGATTCTCCTGCTCCTTGGATGCTACCTGACCTGCTGCACTTTTCCAGCAACACATTTTTCAGTTTGAATATTAATGACTTATATTGGGCTGTGAACAAAGTATAAAGGTAACGTGGCCACAGTCCTAACAGACTTTCATCAAGAGATAGACGACTGGTCATGGTTCATCCTGGGGGTCATCATACCTCACTGCAAGGGGAGTGATTGAGAAGGAGAGTCCATCATGGTAACCTCAGCCAGTGCAGGAATTGAACCCACACTATTGGCATCACTCAGCTTTGCAAACCAGCCCTGGTTTCACTGTTGATTAGGAACTCACCACTGCCTCACGAGAATCTTACCACAGCACTTGTGGAAATCATAAAAGTGAAATGAGATAATCTTGACAACAAGATGGACATGGTTTCAGTAGTTGCCCTGTTCTGCCACACGTTTCGAGGACTACAGAGATTGGGCTGGAGAGTGGGAGTAGAATGGTAACAGACACAAAGGGTTGAGAGGCCTCCTTCTTCACTGCAAAATTCTATGATTGTATCTAACCAGAGCCCACACCACTCAGACCCCTAAAAGATTCCATCATCTGCCCTTAACTGCTATTTCTTAATATTATCTCCTCTATTGCATTCTTTTGTTGTGTTTTATGCCTACATCCATGAGTTTGGCTTCAAGATTAATTGGTCAAGGAGAAAGCAATATCAAGAATTGTTTCCAGTTTTAGGCTTCTTTATAATACTGTTTATTACATACAAAGTTGTATGTATTACAGTACATGATAACATGACATATACAATTTACTGTTGCATTATGGAAAGGCTATTCCATAAACTCTATATGTAAACATGTAATACTAGCCGGTCTACTCTAACGTGCTTCTCTACACTTGTTTGTCTCTCCTTTGCTTTCTCTCCCGCAACTCTGCCTACATTGTACTTCTCCTCACAGAGCAGTGGAGAGCTGCTCTGTGACATCATCACATGTTTATCCCAAGGTCCGAGACGGCTTAAATAACATTTGTTAATCCTTGTTTCAATCTCTTGGTGTTAATACAGCGACTAATATACCCCTCAAGATTTGTAGAGTCTAAATTTGCACTTCTTATAATTACATTGGTGAAGAAATCTCAAATCTCAGCACTTGTATCTTTTACAAACATATGGGCGTACAAAATAGGAACAGAAGTAGACCATACCTAAAAACTTCAGTTTGTGGTAATGTTAAGCAGATTGACTGCTAGAACATTATTGATTTGATTTGCTATTGTCACGTGTACTGAGGTACAGTAAAAGTTTTGTTTTGCATGCAGTACAAGCAGATTATAACATACAAAGGTCATAGGGTGATTGAACAGAGTGAGGAATACAAATTTACAAAGAAGATGCACAAAAAGCAAGATCAATATTAGATTTGAAATTTGAGAGCTCCATTCAGAAGTCTAATAACAGTGGGGAAGAAGCTGTTCTTGAACCTGTTGGTCCATGTATTTATGTCTTTTGCCTGATGGACGAGGTTGGAACAGATCATAACCAGGTTAGGAGGGGTCATTGATGATGTTGGCTGCCTTTCTGAGGCAGTGAGAAATGTAGATGGAGTCAATGGATGGTTGATTATACTGGCAGTCAAGGAAGGTGTCCCACTTTCTTCCCATCAGAAACTTTAGGTCATCCAAAGTTGTGCTGTCAATGTTTTAACTTGTCCCATGTCCCATCCCCCAACAGCTCTGACCTACGTTAGCACCCCATCAAACAATCCTTGTTTACAAATCTTTTAATCTCATCCCTATCTTCATAAAATATTCTAGCCTCCAAGTTATCTGCATGCCTCTAATTCTGGCCACCAAGGCTGTGTCTACAGTTGCTGAGGTCTGGAATTTTTTCACTAAGCACTTTCTGTCTCATTTTCCTTCTTTATGGCACTCCTTAAAAGCTAAAATTTTAACCAAATATTTTGTCATCTGACCTAAAGTCTTACACAAGCATAAGAATTTGCTTCATAATGCTCCTGTGAAATTTGAGGCAATTTATTATGTCAAAGGCACAATTTAAATGTAAGTTTTTATTGTTATTAACTGAACTACTAGGTTGCTTCAGTGCTAATCAAGCTCAGAGAATAGAGATCCCAAAAATAATTGATAAGTAACACTTGTTCTGTTCTCTGAAAACCTATGGCCCATAGTCAATGTATTTACTATTGTCAACACTTACAACATCTTGGGTATGGGGTTGCTGATCAAGCAGAAAGTCTTCAGCAAAAATGGCACACCTGCCACTACCTATGAGTTTCTCCTATTCACTCTAATTGAAGCTTTGAATCTTCCTAAACAGCTGATCCTGACAAATGCCTGCAATTATAATGAGCACTTGGTATAATCTGGATAATGTTCTGCTTAACGCTCTTGAGGAAAAGAGCTGATTTTGCAGACACTTTTAATTCCTCAGAGCTCCAGTATATTCATTTAGCCAAGATTAACTACTGAACTGAGAAGTGACAAACTCTCAAACAGGATTGATGGCCTATAGGCTATTTTACATGAGCATGCGGGACCTCATACCTTATGAATAACATTGATGTAAATGAATTTTGCAGTTGTTTCTTAAGAACACTACATAGCTTATAGCTCACAACACTACATCAATCACAAAACTTTCACAAGTCTATGAAAGTGATGAAAACTCTTGCCTTGATAAAATAAAATCCACCTATTTGATGCGGAAGTATCAGCATTTGTTGTGTATGTTAAGATAACTTTGGAGGATGCAACTTGCTGGAGTTAGGCTTAACACTTAGAATACTGCAGAATCTACAGGATAAAATTTAGTTATTCAGTTCAAGTGGTTTTGATGGTGTCTAACCTTCCTCACACCTTGGTAACATTTTCACAGCCTTGTCCCATTTTCCTTGAAGCACAGATTAAGCTTCCCTTGAAACATCTTAATGCCAGCTGCACCATGTGGCTGCTAAGTTCTTATCCTCATAAGGCAACCTGCTGTTCTAGTGTTTCATTGTCGTAAACGTCCTTTGAACCACCTTTAACAAATTATATTCTTCAGAGACCAGACTACGGATAGTATTTAAAATGTGATCTCACTGATGCGCTGCAGAACTGAAGCATAGCATCCTTCGTTTAATGTTTAATTTGTGAATAATAACATTGCATTTGTCTTTTTAATTTTTTTTTGCTGTGTCTGGATTTTGAGATTTGTGCACAAGAACATTGAGATCACTCTGCAACTTAAAATCATGTTGTCATTCTCCTTTTCAGCAATGACCTGCTTTTTTATTCTTCATTCCAAAATGAACAAATTCATGTTTTCCCACATTATACTCCATTTACCAGATCTTTGCTAATCAGAGCCACAAGAAAGTTTGAGTAGTCTCATCCCACAAGCAGAGTCGTTCTAAGATGAGAAAGTCATCAATAAAAGGTACATTTAGTTGGGAATTCGGGAGAACTTCTCTAACCAGAGACAGTTGGAATGCAGGCTTGCTACATGTAAAGTGATTTGGAGATGCCGGTGTTGGAGTGGGGTGTACAAAGTTAAAAATCACACAACACCACGTTATAATCCAACAGGTTTAATTGGAAGCACACTAGCTTTCGGAGCGACGCTCCTTCATCAGGTGATAGTGGAGGACTCGATCGTAACACAGAATTTATAGCAAAAATTTGCAGTGTGATATAACTGAAATTATACATTGAAAAATTGATTTGTCTGTTAAGCCTTTCATCTATTAGAATACAGTGATAGTTTCACTTCTTCCATGTGTAAATCACAAAACCTTTTTTTACAAGTTGCATTCTTGGGTTAGCTGTAAACAATGGTGATAGCTAGACAATATGTTGAAGGTGTTAGTCCCCTGTGTTCTCTGTCTGTGACCTGATGTTTGCATTGATTCTAATCTAAAAAGTGACATAACAGAGTTTTACATAAATTCATGCAGTTTTTGAGCTCAGAGTTCTACATGAATGTATGCAGTTTTTGAGCAAAGTGCAATGTAACTCTGCAAGTACAAATTCACCCCACAAAATATATGTGTGCATGTGGGTCTTTGTCTGTCTGTGTGTGTGTGTCTGTCTGGGGTGGGGGTTGTGAGTGTGAGAAAATGTGTGTGAGTGTGCGTGTGTGTAGTGAGTGCAGAGTATCTTAAGTCTGTGAGGGGGTGCATGTGTGAGTGTGGGAGTGCGTGTGTCTATAAGGGTGTGTGTGGGTGTCTGTGTGCGCGTCTGTGTATACCTGTGTCCGTGTGTATGTGAGAGTGTGTGTGTGTGTAGGAATATCTGTGTGTGTGTCTAGTGCAATGGTGATCACCTGTAATGTGACATGAACCCAAGGTCCCGGTTGAGGCCCTCCCTATGGGTCCCGAACTTAGCTATCAGCCTCTGCTCGGCCACTTTCCTCTGCTGCCTGTGCCGAAGTCCAACTTGGAGGATGGTCACCCGAAGGTCTGAGGCTGAATGTCCTTGCCCACTGAAATTTCCCCAACTGGGAGAGAACCCTCCTGTCTGTTGATTGTTGTGCGGTGCCCATTCATCCGTTGTCGTAGTCTTTGCTCGGTTTCCCCAATGTACTATGCCTCCGGGCATCCTTGCCAGCAATGTATAAGATAGACAACGTTGGCTGAGTCACATGAGTACCTGTCATGTACAAGGTGGGAGGTGTTCCCATGCATAATAGTGGTATCTATGTCCACAATCTGACACGTCTTGCAGCGTCCACCATGACAGGGTTGTATGGAGTTGTCCTGAGAGCCGGGCAGTTGGCTACGAACAATGTTCAGCACCCACGGACTAGTTGAACCGGGAACATTCCTCGCCACAATGGACGTTTCCGCACTCTACACCAGCATTCCCCACAAGGATGGCATCGCGGCAACAGCCTCAGTACTCAACACCAACAACTGCCAGTCTCCAAACACCATCCTACAACTCATCCGCTTTATCCTCGATCATAACGTCTTCACCTTTGACAACCAATTCTTCATCCAGACATACAGAACAGCTATGGGGACCAAAGTTGCACCCCAATAGGCCAACATTTTTATGCACAGGTTTCAAACAAGATTTCTTCTCTATGCAGGATCTCCAAGCAACATTGTACACCAGGTACATTGATGACATTTTCTTCCTCTGGACCCATGGCGAGGAGTCACTGATAAAATTACACAGTGACATCAACAAGTTTCATCCTACCATCAAACTCACCATGGACTACTCTCGACTGTCTGTCTCATTCTTGGACACGTGCATTTCCATCAAGGATGGACACCTCAGCACCACACTCTACCGCAAACCCACAGACAACCTCACAATGCTACACTTCTCCAGCTTCCACCCAAAACATATTAAAACAGCCATTCCCTATGAACAAGCCCTATGCATACACCGGATCTGCTCAGATGAGGAGGAACGTGACGGACACCTGGAAGTACTCAAGGATGCCTTCACAAGAACGGGGTACGAAGCTCAACTCATTGACCGCTAGTTCCGACGTGCCACGGCAAGGAACCGTAATGACCTCCTCAGGAGACAGACACGTGCTGCAACTGACAGGGTACCCTTCGTTGTTCAGTATTTCCCAGGAGCTGAAAAACTACGCCATGTTCTTCATGACCTGCAACACATTCTCAATGAGGATGAGCACCTCACCAAGACTTTCCCCACACCTCCACTACTTGTCTTTAAACAACCTCCAAACCTCAAGTAGATCATTGTTCGTAGCAAACTGCCCGGCTCTCAGGACAACTCCATACAACCCTGTCACGGTGGACGCTGCAAGACGTGTTAGATTGTGGACATAGATACCACTATTATGCATGGGAACACCTCCCACTTTGTACATGGCAGGTACTCATGTGACTCAGCCAACGTTGTCTATCTTATACGTTGCTGGCAAGGATGCCAGGAGGCATGGTACATTGGGGAAACCGAGCAAAGGCTACGACAACGGATGAATGGGCACCGCACAACAATCAACAGACAGGAGGGTTCCCTCCCAGTTGGGGAACACTTCAGTGG
>NC_057719.1:20863940-20879050 GCF_004010195.1 Chiloscyllium plagiosum
TGCACACATATATTTTGTGGGGTGAATTTGTACTTGCAGAGTTACATTACACTTTGCTCAAAAACTGCATACATTCATGTAGAACTCTGAACTCAAAAACTGCATGAATTTATGTAAAACTCTGTTATGTCACTTTTTAGATTAGAATCAATGTAAACATCAGGTCACAGACAGAGAACACAGGGGACTAACACCTTCAATCTATTGTCTAGCCATCACCATTGTTAACAGCTAACCCGAGAATGCAACTTTTAAAAAAAGGTTTTGTGATTTACACATGAAAGAAGTGAAACTATCACTGTATTTTAACAGATGAAAGGCTTAACAGACAATCAATTTTTCAATGTATAATTTCAGTTATATCACACTGCAAATTTTTGCTATAAATTCTGTGTTATGATCGAGCCCTCCACTACCACCTAATGAAGGAGCGTTGCTCCAAAAGCTAGTATGCTTCCAATTAAACCTGTTGGACTATAACGTGGTGTTGTGTGATTTTTAACTACATGTAAAGTGGCTGAGATCTTCAGCATAAATGCATTTACAGGGAACCAGATAAACGTTGTTCGATAATGCTCCTGTAAATCACCTTGGAAAGTTTTATTATATTGAAGATACTAAATGAATCACAGAACTATTACAGCACAAAAGGAAGTCATTCAGCCCATCATACTCTCACGAGAAAGTCAAATCAATTTTTTAACCACTATTCATTCGAATCCACTGTTTATTTAATGGCAGGCTTTGAATCTAGTTCTTCAGAGAAATATCTGGGTCACCAGGTTACAAGCCCAGCAACAGTACCACTTCTCCATCATGCTTGCATTGAGTATAACCATAAACATAACATGAGGTGAGTGGTGTGGCCTGTTTCTGTCCTCTACATCCCATGTAACCTTGTGTGATGACTCACTGGTACCTTATAGAGTTCAATGATGTTCCACTTACAACCCTTTTATTCTCTATCAAGAACAATGAATGGAACAAAGTAAGAGTTTGCTTATTATATCACTGTCATCCTCAGAGCATAGTGGGTAGGAGAAACTAAGCAGCTATTTGTTCTGCTGTTCAAGAGCAAGTGAGTGCTCAAGAAAAGTGTCTAGGGATACAGTATATAGCATGAATCCTACTGTACATCAGGGCTCATTACCTTCTGGTAGAACAAGCAGACAGTTATAGTGATCATTAGGGATTCAGGTTGAAGTGATTGCACTTTCAGGACTGAAAGCATCGATAAAAACTCATTAATGCCTGGACTGAAGGATTGTTATCAGAGAGGAAACTAAGGTCTGTGGTTAAGAATTGCTGCTGAAATTGGGAAAAAACAAGTTGGAACCTTTGAGTCCCAGAGACATAAATAGATCATTTTGGTTTCATTTTTTGATTTTGTTTTGATTTGACTTATTATTGTCATGTCTATCAAGATACGGGGAAAAGTACTGCATTAAGTGCCAGCCAGACAAATCATACCTTACATAAGTACATCAGGCTAAGAGAACACAATGCAGAATATAATGTTACAGCTAGAGAAAAAGTGCAGAGAAAGTTCAGCTCTAATATATGAGAGGTCCCTTCATAAGTCTGATAACAGCAGGGAGGATCTGTTCTTAAATCTGTTGGTATGTACTTTCAAACTTCTGGCAATGGAAGAGTGTGGAAGAGACTATTACTGAGGTGGGAGGGGTTTTTGATTATGTTGGCTGCTTTCCCAAGCATTTCAATTCAATATTTATACAGGCAACAAGTTTGAAATTTGATGATGAAACTAAGGTAGATGGTTTGGAAACAAGTGAGCAGGTCCATCAAAAACATTCAAGAGTACAAGAGCAGTTAACAAATGGGCAGACAGCTTATATTGAAATTTGATATAAAATCCCAAAACAATAAAAAATTATATGCATTCAGTCGGAAGTGAGAAAAATATATAGGGCTACAGAACAGAGGCCTAGGAAATCAAACACCTAATCATTTAAATGATCATTAGAAAATAAAACCAAAAGACATAAGAGCAAACGTTTGACATTTGACGCATTGAGTTTGCTCAGTCATCAATGAGATCATGGCTGATGCGATAATGCTGAACTCCATTTTGTCACTTTTTCCTTACCACCCTTGATTGCTTTACTAATTAAAAATCATTGTGAACTGGGGTGAACAAAGTCAGAAGTCACACGACACCAAGTTATAGTCCAACAAGGTTTATTTGAAACCACAAGCTTTTGGAGCACTGCTCCTTCGTCAGGACTACAACCTGATGTTTTGTGACTTCTGACTTTATCTCAGCCTTGAATATAGTGAGCGATCCAATCTTAACAGCCCTCTGTGGTAAAGAAGTCCATAGATGCACTATCCTCTAAGAGAAGAAATTCCTCCTCATTGTCGTCCTAACTGAGTGATCTCTGACTTTGAGATTGTGCCCTCTGGTCCTAGACTGTCCCACAAGGAGAAACCAACTTTTCACACATCAGGTAATCTGTCAAGGCCCCTGAGAATCTCACTTGTTTAAATAAGGTTCTGCCTTGTTCTTATAAACTCCAGATAATACAGAATCATAGAAACCCTTCAGTGTGGAAGCAGGCCATTCAGACCATTGAGTCTACACTTATCCCACCCAGACTCACCCTACCTTGTTCCCTTACATTTCTCATGACTAATCTACCCAGCCTGCACATCCCTAGACACTATGGACAAATTTGAATGGTCAATTGACCTACCTTGTACAACTATGGACTGTGGAAGAAAACTGGAGCACTCAAATGAAACCCCCACACAGACATGGGGTAAATATGCAAACTCCAAGCAAATTACCCAATGGTTGAATTGAACCGGGATCCAGGGTGCTGTGAGCCAACAATACTAACCACTGAGCCACCATGCCGATTCTAGCAAGGCAATTCATAGAGTCATAGAGTCATATAGCATGGAAACGGACACTTTGGTCCAACAAGTCCATGCCAAACATAATCCCAAACAAAACTAGTCTACCTTCCTGTGCTGGGCCCATATCTCTCCAAACACTTATTATTCATGGAATTATTTAATGTCTTTTAAACATTGTGACTGTACCTGTATCCACCACTTCCTCTGGAAGTTCATTCCACACACGAACCATTCTCTCTGTAAAAAAAAATGCCTGTCATGTCTTTTTAAAATCTTTCTCCTCTCACCTTAAAAATATGCTTCCTAGTTTTGAAATCCCCCCCTAGGGAAACGACACATGCTGTTTGCCTTATCTATACCCCTCTTGATTTCACAAATCTCTATAGGTTCACCTCTCAACCTCCTACTCTGCAGTGAAAAACGTTCGAGCCTATCCAGCCTCTCCTTACAATTCAAACTCGCCATTCCTGGCCACATCCTGACAAATCTCTTCTGAACCCTCTCCAGCTTAATAATATCCTTCATATAACAAGAAGATCAGAACTGGGCACAGTACTCCAGAGAGGCCACGCTAATGTCCTGTACAATCTGAACGTAAGATCCCAACTTTCATATTCAAAGGTCTGAGCAATGAAGCCAAGCATGGTAACCACCCTATCTACATGTGTTGCAAACGTCAATGAATTATGTACCTGAGCCTCTAGATCTCTGTTTTACAACACTACCCAAGGTCCCACTTTTAAGTGTATAAGTCTTTACAAAAATTAAATACCCCCCATTTATTCAAATTAAACTCTATTGTCTCTCTTCAGCCCATTAACTCAATTGATCAAGATCGCTTTGTAATCTTGGATAACCTTCTTCACTATCCACTATATCACCAACTTGGTACCATCTACAAACTTACTAACCATGCTTTAAGTTTAACATTTTATTAACATCCTTCAATATCCAGGATCAACCTAATGAAGCTTCTCTGGTCTGCCTCCATTGTCAGGAAGCCTTTCCCTTCAATAAGGGGGTCAAAGTTGTTCACATTATTCTAGGTCTGTCTGATTTAGTGATCTCTGTGGCTTTAGCAAGATCTTCCTACTTTTATACTCCATTCCCATTGATATGAAGGTCAACATTCCATTTTCCTTCCCTGTTACCTGCTTAACTTGGATGCTAAGTTTTTATGATTCAGGTCAGTAAAGCTAATATACGAGCCAATACATTTTAAACATTTGAACTGTGTATTTGATGTTGTGTGCTTTATTGTGGGACTTGAATTCAGGTCGCCAGAGCTTTACTTGGGTGTCTGCATTCATTATGTAGTGATAATGTCACTTGGTCAGTGGATGTGGAGAAGATGTTTCCATCAAAAGCAGAGACTAGGACTTGAGGGGTACAGCCTTAGAGTGAAGGAACAACCCTTCAGAACTGAGATGAGGAGGAACACCTTCAGCCTGAGGGGGTTTAATTTGTGGAACATATTGCCAAGTCATTGAGTGTATTTAAGACAGAGATAAATAGCTTCTTGATTAATATTCGAATCAAGGTTGAGGGGAGAAGGTAGGATTAGATTGAAAAACATATCAGCCACGATCGAATGGTGAAGCGCACTCGACGAGCCCAATTCTGCTCCTCCGTCTTATCGAATAATAGTCTAATGAGAGTAGTAGGTAATGAGGTCTCTTTTAATTATACTCTGTCTCAGGGCTCACAGGTACAGCCATAAAACATTCCCTTGAGGGGTGGCTGCTCAACATTCATTATCTGACAGCTGTCGACACACTGCCTTTAAACAGTTGAAGAAATCTTCAGAGAGGATGTATATTATTTTTTAATTCATTTACAGGAATTGGGTGATGCTGGGTGTGTCAGCATTTATTGCTTAACTCTAATTACCCAGAGCAGAGATAAGAGTTAATAACATTGCTGTGGGTTTGGCTTCACGTGGAGGCCAGACTGCGTAAGGACAGCAGATTTCCTTTTCTGAGGGACGTTATTGAACCAGATGGACTTATCCGATAATCTGCCATGGTTTCATCATTAGTTTGCCAATTTCAGATTTTTAAAAATTGAATCCAGATACCTGCCATGATGAGATTCAAACCTGGGTTTCCAAAATATTGCATAACGTTGCAGAACATATGATGATGCAGCCTCCCACATATATCAGCAGTCTGCAGCACATCCCCAGATGATAGCCGCACTTGAAGAGATTGCCCCCACCATCCCTAATCAGTCAGGGCTTCTGGGGGTAATGCATTAATCTCTCACCTTCAGGAAGATCATGAAGAAGAGTGGGCTTCAGATACCATTGACGTTACGGCCAAGATGTTGTTCCAATGCTTGAGAACTTTCGATGTTACCTCCATATACATTTGTGCAACATGTTGCTATGCTAGGTCAGCATTTATTCTCTCTTTATCTCTCTCGCTCTTTCATCCTCATCAAGAGGCATCAGGTGCAGGCTAGAAATCTGATAAGAGATTCTTATCATCTTCCATCGAAGGCCCACCAAACCACATGCCAATCAGGCAATGGCAAGGACAACCGTCGAATCTGCCCTGGGCATCAAGGGGAAAAATCCTACCCAGCAAGATGAGCTGGCCAATCAAATGCTGCCTGAGCAACATCAGAAAGCAGACAATGGTTGCTTCTCAAAGACCCCTCCGCCCCTAGAATCACAGATGACCCAGAATTCTGGTAAGCATTTAGTGAGTAAGGGTTCTCACAGTGGGGTCATAAGGAGTCGGCTCAGGAAAATTAGGGGTTAGGTTTTAGTGAACACACCCCTGCGCAGCGTTCAGTCCCTCTGATCAGGCACTGGCTGCCTTTGATCAAGGGACAAGGAGAGACAAGCTGCCTGCAGGGTGCCACAGCCACTGTTAACATGGCAACAGGTCAATTTGCAGTCTAGCTATTCTCAGCAGTGACAGACTAAGGTGCTTTTTTCACTGAGACTCCAGTTTATTTTTATCATTGGATAAAAGCAAATTACTGCGGATGCTGGAATCTGAAACCAAAAGAGAAAATGCTGGAAAATCTCAGCAGGTCTGGCAGCATCTGTAAAGAGAGAAAAGAGCTGACGTTTCAAGTCTAACTGACCCTTTGTTAAAGCTTTGATCTGCTGAGATTTTCCAGGATTTTCTCTTTTGGTTATTTTTTCATTGCTCCCCTATACCATCTCTGCACTCAAAGGGGGGGGCGGGCACCCCATGTTTGTATGTGTGTAACACAATAAAAAGAATCATTGTGTTAAAACTTTAATCTATATCTTCCACTACCAGGAAAGCATCCATATGGATAGTGAATCTTGAACAAGCAAAGCCTGATAAAGGCAATGCTTACATGAAAAAAAGTGAAGAGGGAGTAAGGAGAGAAGGAGGGGACAAAATCAAAATTGAGTTGGAAGAGACTAAGGTCCTTAAGTTGTCATTAGCTGGCTCCTTAAGGATCTCCATTAACAACCACTTAAAGATCTCAAGTGGTGACTGGGTGCGAAGGTGGCTGGATTACATATTCCCCAAATAAATACCCATCCTGCTTCCAAATTCGCCACGAATTGGAGAAGGTTTTGCCTTGTGTGGGAACTTAGAAACATCATAGAGTATCCAACAGTGACTATCTGACAAATGGTTCACACTATCTTAGCAGTCCATGTATAAAATCACAAATAAGTATCAAAGAACATTGTATACAGTTCTACACCAGTCTAATGCCACAGTATCCCATGTCATCAAGTATATAAAAGCAGAATGAAGAGACCATATCTTACAGCCATAATTGTGGCTGCAAGCAAAATAAAACACGAGCAATATCGTTGCTGAAATCTGCCTCAATTGCATGTGGTGCAGTTGCATCATTCATCACAGAATAGGTAAACCTGTAAATCCCTGTTAGGTTTCCAAATGAAAGAGGCTATAATATATTTTATCTCACTCAGATTACCTCAATCGTAGTTCAGGAATGTCAAAATCCTATCTTCTCAACGTACCTCACCATAACCGCTGCAGGCAGTAAAAAACAAATCAGTATACAAACCAAGTTTGAAGGCTGCAAAGACATTTTTATGGCTGTGCAAATAAAGCTGGCAGCTGGTTTCTTCAGGGTTACGATTTTCATTTTCAGGGAGATTTACTTCAAATTGCTCTAACGTCACATTGCAGCTGAGGTATTAAGACGATTCCTTCGTGCAAATGAAATTAAATCCCTTTCACATCAAATTGCTGCTAACATTCTGAAGTGTCATTGGTAGAAAATACATAATGCTTGTGTCTCTGCAGAACTTGACTCCCTCCATTTTCTTGAGCATTGGTGGTTCACTCCAAGCCTCTTCATAGGATCAGCGGTGGAGCATAAAGGATGTGAAGATTTTACACTATTCATTCCAAAAGGTGAATGGAGTGTGCAAGATTTGGAAATCTGAAAGATTTAAAGTACTGCCATGTCGTAGGTCTAATATTGGTATGTTTACTTGAACCTCCTGCTTTTCTGGCTTCATGGGTCACACTTCCTGTGTAACTGTTGACTTTGCTGGAATTTGGCCTCATGGAATAGATGACAATGTATCTTACTCACTCCCCACACACCTTTTACTCTCACCCCTGGATTGCCCTCACAAATTATCTACTTTATGAATAACTCGCAAGCACTGTTATTGCACTTAAAAATTGGTGAATACCTCTTAGAAGTCTTCAAGTTAACAAACAGACTTTTCAAACAAGCTGTAGAAATAGAGTCAACCATTTGTAAATTGATTAAGCAATTGCACACCATCCAAGCACGGATAAAACTCCCCAAGTAAATTAACTGTCCAAGGACTGCTGTGTTTGTAGATTCTGAGGTGAAAGCATAAAATGACAAAACATTTCCACATTTTTATTGTATCAGGCACTGTTTCAATAGAATGAAATGTACACTATTCTTTATCCATTCAATTAACCTCTTTAAATTTTCAGAATACTTTTGTATATTTACAATGTTATATTTTTCATTTGAGAGCTTATCAAGTGGCAGAAGTAAAAATCCGGCATGTACATTGACTCAAAAATTCTAATTAGCGTCAGAGCTATCAGAACTATCATGGCAAAACTGACGCTCTAACCCACCCATGTTTTTATAGGGGTAACCTTCTGATGCTGACCCTCCATCATAGAAAGCCAGATAGTCTTGAACACAAAACAGGTAAAGTGAGTCCAATCTATTTACCTGACCCTAGCTCCATTTTGACAGAGCGGTGAGGAGAGAAGGTGAGGTGAAGCGAGGGCCGCCGGGAAGGTGAGGGCTTAATTTATATTTGGGCAGTGTCTAAACCCGACATGCTACACGTGTAGTATCTCCCTCCTGCCCCCCTCCTCTATCGGAAAAAAAAAGACTCTGTAAGGTAAGTCTTTTTTTTTCTTTATCTTTTTTTCATGTATTTAATGTATTGTTGGTTTTAATTAGTTCATATAAAGCTAAGTTTACAATGGCAGGGGACCTCAGACCCCTGGCATGTGACTCTTGCTTGATGTGGGAGCTTAGGAATGTGTCTGACGTTCCTGACTCTTACACTTGCAAGAAGTGTGTCCAGCTGCAGCTTCTGTTTGACCGCATGATGGCTCTGGAGCTGAGGATGGACTCACTGTGGAGCATCCGCGATGCTGAGGGGGTCATGGATAGCACATTTAGTGAACTGGTCACACCGCAGGTTCGAATTGCTGAGGGAGACAGTGAATGGGCGACCAAAAGGCAGAGAAAGAGTAGGAAGGCAGTGCAGGTGTCCGCTGCGGTCAATTCCCTCCAAAACAGGTATACCGTTTTGGATATTGTTGGGGGAGATGGCTCACCAGGGGAGGGCAGCAGTTCTCAAGATCATGGCACCATGGCAGGCACTGCTGTTCAGAAGAGACATAGTCATAGGGGATTCTATTGTAAGGGGAGTAGATAGGCGGTTCTGTGGCTGAAAACATGACTTTCGGATGGTACGTTGCCTCCCAGGTGCTCAGGTCAGGGATGTCATCGATCAGCTGCAGAGCATTCTAAAAGGGGAGGGTGAACAGCCAGTTGTCTTGGTGCACAGTGGCACCAATGATGTAAGTAAAAAACGAGATGAGATCCTGAAAGAAGAATTCAGGGACCTAGGAGAGAAGTTCAAGAGGACGACCTCAAAGGTAGTGATCTCAGGATTACTACCAGTGCCACGTGATAGCCAGCATAGAAATGAAAAAATAGGCAGGATGAACATGTGGCTTGATGAATGATGTAGGAGGGAGGGTTCAGATTTGTTAGACATTGGGACCGGTTCTGGGGAAGGTGGGACTATTACAAAATGGACGGTCTACATCTGAACCAGACTGGAACCAATGTCCTTGGGGGAGTTTTTGCTACTGCTGTTGGGGAGGTTTTAAACTAATGTGGCAGGGGGCTGGAAACCAGAAGAGAAAGCAAGTAGGTAGTGAGGTGAAGACTGGAGACTGCAAGAATCATGAAGATAGCATTAATAAAGGGAAGAGTAGGCAGAGAGCAGATGAGCTCAAAAGAAATGGTGGCCTGAAATGCATCTACTTTAATGCAAGGAGTATAGTGTGGAAGGCAGATGAACTTAGGGCTTGGATTGGTGCCTGGGAGTATGACGTTATTGCAATCACAGAGACTTGGTTGAAGGAAGGGCATAATGATTGGCAGCTAAATGTTCCAAAATATAAATGCTTCAGACAGGACAGGGTTGGAAGTAAAAGGGGGGGGGAGGTGTGGAGTTGCAGTGCTGGTCAGGGATGATATCGCGACTGTGCTAAAGGAGGACACTATGAAGGTCTTGGGTAGCGAGGCATTATGGGTGGAGCTGAGAAATAAGAAGGGTGCAGTTACATTGTTGGGGCTGTATTACAGACCTCTCAACAGTGAGCATGAGGTAGAAGAACAAATAGGTAAACAGGTTGCTGTGGTTCTGTTCGCCGAGCTGGAAGTTTTTGTTGCAAACGTTTCGTCCCTTGTCTAGGTGACATCCTCAGTGCTTGGGAGCATGAGCAAAACTAATGTAGTGTACAAAATCCCATGCAAGGACTGCACAAAACACTATGTAGGACAAACAGGAAGACAGCTAACGATCCGCATCCATGAACATCAACTAGCCACGAGACGCCACGACCAGCTATCCTTAGTAGCCACACATGCAGACGACAAGCAACATGAATTTGACTGGTACAACACTACCATTATAGGGCAAGTGAAACAAAGAACAGCCAGGGAATTCCTAGAAGAATGTCACTCATCCACAACTCCATCAACAAACACATTGACCTGGACCCAATATACCGGCCACTACCGCGGACAGCTGAAACTGACAACCGGAAGCGGCAGGGACAGGCCACTATAAATGCCGGAGGAAACACCACAGAAGCGCTTCACAGGAGGCTCCCAAGCACTGAGGATGTCACCTAGACAGGGGACGAAACGTTTGCAACAAAATTTTCCAGCTCGGCGAACAGAACCACAGAAACGAGCACCCGAGCTACAAATCTTCTCACAAACTTTGAAGGTAAACAGATTATGGAAAGATGTAGAGGAAATAGGGTAGTGGTGATGGGAGATTTTAGTTTTCCCAATGTTGACTGGGATACACTTGACGTCAGTGGTCTGGATGGGGTAGAATTTGTACAAAGCATCCAGGAGAATTTTCTAGAGCAGTATGTCAATAGTCCGATAAGGGAAGGGGCCATATTGGACCTGGTACTGGGGAATGAGCCAGGTCAGGTGATAGAAGTTGCGGTGGGGATTTCTTTGGGAACAGTGACCATAATTCTGTACGTTTTAGAATACTCGTAGATAAAGTGGAGAGTGGTCCTAACGGAAGCGTACTAAACTGGGCCATGGCCAATTATATGAAAATTAGGCAGGAGCTGAGAAATGTGGATTGTATAGAGCTATTTGAAGGGAAGTCCACATTTGATATGTGGGAGGCTTTCAAAGATAGGTTAAAGATAGTGCAGGATAGGCATGTTCCGTTGAAGGCAAAGGATAGGAATAGCAAGATTTGCGAACCGTGGATGACAGGAGAAATTGTACAACTAGCCAAGGGGAAAAGGGAAGCGTACATAAGGTCGAGGCAGCTAAGAACAGAACGGGCCCTTGAGGAATATCGGAAGAGTAGGACAAGTCTTAAATGAGGAATCAAGTGTGCTAAAAGAGGTCATGAAATAGATTTAGTGAGTAGAATTAAGGAGAATTCCAAAGCATTTTATTCTTATATAAGAAGCAAGCGGGTAATTAGAGAAAGGATTGGTCCACTAAAGGATAATGAAGGAAGGCCGTGTGTCAAACCTGAGAGAATGGTTGAGATTCTGAATGGTTAGTTTGCATCAGTGTTCACTGAGGAGAGGAACACCAAAGCATTTTATTCTTATATAAGAAGCAAGCGGGTAATTAGAGAAAGGATAATGAAGGAAGGCTGTGTGTCAAACCTGAGAGAATGGTTGAGATTCTGAATGGTTACTTTGCATCAGTGTTCACTGAGGAGAGGAACATGATGAATCTTGAGATTAAAGATAGAAGTTTGATTAGTCTGGATGACGTTGACATAAGCAGGGAAGATGTGTTGGGTAGACTAGAGGTTATTAAGGTGGACAAATCTCCAGGACCGGATGGGATCTATCCCAGGTTGCTGAGGGAGGTGAGAGAGGAAATAGCTGGGGCCCTGACAGATATCTTTGTGGCATTCTTAAATACAGGTGAGGTACCGGAGGACTGGAAGGTTGCTCATGTTGTCCCCCTGTACAAGAAAGGTCGTAGGGATAATTTGGGTAAATACAGACCAGCGAGCCTGATGCTGGTGGTGGGAAAGTTGCTGGAGAGGGTACTGAGGGATAGAATCTATTTATATCTAGAAAGGAATGGGCTTATCAGTGATAGGCAACATGGTTTTGTGTGGGGGAGATTGTGCCTTACCAACGTAATAGAGTTCTTTGAGAAAGTGACCAAGTTAATAGATGAAGGAAGGGCTGTTGATGTCATATACATGGTCTTTAGTAAGGTGTTTGATAAATTTTCCCATGGTAGACAAATGGAGAAAGTGAAGTCACATGGTGTGCAGGGTGTTCTAGCTAGGTGGATAAAGAACTGGTTGAGCAATAGGAGATAGAGAGTAGTAGTTGAAGGGAGTTTCTCAAAATGGAGAAAGGTGACCAGTGATGTTCCACAGGGGTCAGTGCTGAGACCACTGTTGTTTGTGATATACACAAATAATCTGGAAGAGGGCACTGTTGGTATGATCAGCAAGTTTGCAGATGACATGAAGATGGTGGAGTAGCAGGAAGCATAAGGGACTGTCAGAGAATACAGGAGGATATAGACAGACTGGAGAGTTGGGCGGAAAAGTGGCAGATGGTTTTCAATCCAGACAAATGTGAGGTGATGCATTTAGGCAAGACTAATTCTAGAGCGAATTATACAATGAACGGAAGAGCCTTGGGAAAAGTTGATGGGCAGAGAGATCTGGAAGTGCAGGTCCATTGTACCCTGCAGGTTGCTGCACAGGTGGATAGAGTGGTCAAGAAGGCATATAGTATGCTTGCCTTCATTGGACAGGGTATTGAGTATAAGAGCTGGCAAGTCATGTTAAAATTGGACAAGGCATTGGTTCGGCCACATTTAGAATACTGTGTACAGTTCTGGTCGCCACATTACCAAAAGGATGTGGACCCTTTGGAGAGGTTGCAGAGAAGGTTTATGAGGATGTTGCCTGGTATGGAAGGTGCTAGCTATGAAGAGAGGTTGAGTAGGTTAGGTTTGTTTTCATTAGAAAAAAGGAGATTGAGGGGACCCTGACTGAGGTTTACAAAATCATGAAGGGTATAGACAGGGTGGATCGAGATAAGCTTTTTCCCAGGGTGAAGGATTCAATGACGAGAGGTCACACTTTCAAGGTGAGAGGTGGAAAGTTTAAGGGGGATACACGCGGCAAGTACTTTACACAGACGGTGGTGGGCATCTGGAACGCGTTGCCAGCAGAGGTGGTAGAGGCAGGCATGGTGGATTCATTTAACTTGCGTCTGGACAGATGCATGAGTAGGTGGGGAGCAGAGGGATACAGATGCTTAGGAATTGGGCAACAGGTTTAGACAGTAGATTTGGATCAGCTCAGGCTTGAAGGGCTGAAGGGCCTGTTCCTGGACTGTACATTTTCTTTGTTCTTTGTTCTCTTTGTTCTTTGATAACCGAAGAGCTGAGAATGCTCCTTGAGGGCAGTAGTGGACACAGCATGGTGCTTTTATGATGTTTTTGTTTAATAATTCTAGGTGCAAATCATTTCTTTTTTGTTAAACATTCCAAGTTATTTTGTGATTTTTAGCAAATGAATGTGTGTGTGGGTAGGAGTTAAATGGGTAAGCTGATGAGTGTGTTGTAAACGGGTGAAGGAGTAGGGTGACAGGTTCTAGGTGGGTAGGTTGATCATATGGTAGAGCTGCAGGTTCATGGCTTGGTAAGTCAGTAGGGTGATGGGTTGTTGAGATGGCAGGTTGATTGTTTGGAAGTTGAGTATGATGGCAAGTTGGTGGTAGGTAGACAGGTAGAGTGGTAGATGGATAGAATGGCAGGTAGATAAGGTGGCAGCTGGGTAAAGGGGGTGTAGAGTGGTCATGGGCAAGAGATAGTGTGATTTGAACAGGAATTGAGTCTAGAGAGGAGTGATGAGGCTGGGTAAGGAGTGGAGAATCAATATAAATAACAGGGTTGTTGTGATGGGTGATCTTAACTTCCCCTATATTGATTGGGACTCGGACTTCCTGAGTAACAGTGGCATGGATGGGGAGAATTTGCTTGCTGTGTCCAGAACATTTTTTGAAACAATAAGCAAATAATCCAACCAGGGAAGGGGTCATACCAGACCTGATATTAGCAAATGAGCTTGGGCAGATAATTGAAGTTTCAGTCAGGGAACATTTCGGGAATAGTGACCATAATTCTGCAAGTGTTAAGAGTAGTTCGAGATAAAAGTAGTTCTTGGGTGGAAGTACTAAATTGGATGAAGGCTAACTATGACAATATTAGAATTATAGAATCATCATAGAATCCCTACAGTGTGGAAGCAAGCCATTTGGTCCATCGGGTCCACACTGACCCTCAAAAGAGCATCCCACCCAGATCCAGTCCCTACCTTATCCCTGTAGTCCTGCACCTACAATGGCAAATCCACCTAACCTACATTTCCCTGGACACTACGGGTAATTTAGCATGGCCAATCCACCTAACCAGATAGGCAGAAACTGGGGAATGTAGACTGCTACACTTTGAGGATAAATCCACATATGTCATGTGGGAATCTTTTAAAGGCCAGTTTATTTCAGTTCAAGACCAGCATGTTCCAATGAAAAACACGGATAAGGATGGAAAGATTAGGGAACCTTGGATGACAAGAGAAGTTGAGAGCTTAGTCAAAAAGGAAAAGGAGCCATACATAAGACTTAGGAAACTGAAGAAAACAGAGCCCTTGAAGAATACAAAGATAGTAGGAAAGAACACAAATAAGGAATGAGGAGGGCTAAAAGGCAGCCACAAAATGTCTTTAGCAAACAGGGTTAAGGAAAATCACAAGGCATTTTATACATGCATGAGGAGCAAGAGGGGAGCTAGAGAAATAGTGGTTCCACTCATGGGCAAAGGGGAACATTTATATATGGAGTAGGAGGAGGTTGGTGAGGTCTTTAACAAATACTTGGCGTTGATATTCATAAAGGAGAAGGACATGGTTGATGGTGAGTCTCAGAAACGTATCTTGATATTCTGGGGCATTGGGTGTTTTAAAAAATACTAAAATGAACACATGCCCAGGATCTGATGGGTTCTAACCTAGAATGTTGAGTGAGGCAGGTGAAGAAATTATTGTGGCCTTGTACAAAATCTTTAACCACAAGAGAGGTCCCAGAGATTGGAGAATACCAGGAGAAAGTGAGGTTTGCAGATGCTGGAGATCAGAGCTGAAAAATGTGTTGCTGGAAAAGCGCAGCAGGTCAGGCAGCATCCAAGGAGCAGGAGAATCAACGTTTCGGGCATAAGCCCTTCTTCAGGAATGAGGAGGGTGTGCCAAGCAGGCTAAGATAAAAGGTAGGGAGGAAGGACTTGAGGGAGGGGCGTTGGGAATACGATAGGTGGAAGGAGGTTAAGGTGAGGGTGATGGGCAGGAGAGAGGGTGGGGGCGGAGAGGTCGGGAAGAAGATTGCAGGTCAAGAAGGCGGTGCTGAGTCTGAGGGTTGGGACTGAGA
>NC_057719.1:20879176-20900047 GCF_004010195.1 Chiloscyllium plagiosum
TTGCAGGGGAAGGTGTTGGGAGTGGAGGTTGGGTTGGTGGGGGGTGTGGACCTGACGAGGGAGTCGCGGAGGGAGTGGTCTTTCCAGAACGCTGATAGGGCACGGGAGGGAAATATATCCTTGGCGGTGGGGTCTGTTTGGAGGTGGTGGAAATAATGAAGGATGATACGATGTATCTGGAGGTTGGTGGGGTGATAGGTGAGGTCCTGGTGGTGATTGGAGGGGCTGGGTTCAAAGGCGGAGGAGCAGGAAGTGGAGGAGATGCAGTGGAGAGCATCGTCAACCACGTCTGAGGGGAAATTGTGGTCTTTGAAGAAGGAGGCCATCTGGGTTGTTCGGTATTGGAATTGGTCCTCCTGGGAGCAGATGCGGCAGAGGCGAAGCAATTGGGAAGATGGGATGGCATTTTTACAGGGGGCAAGGTGGGAGGAGGTGTAATCTAGGTAGCTGTGGGAGTCGGTCGGTTTATAGTGAATGTCTGTGTTGAGTCGGTCACCCCAGATAGAAATGGAGAGGTCTAGGAAGGGGTGAGAGGAGTCTGAGATGGTCCAGGTAAATTTGAGATGAAAATGTGTTGCTGGAAAAGCGCAGCAGGTCAGGCAGCATCTAGGGAACAGGAGAATCGACGTTTCAGGCATTAGCCCTTCTTCAGGAATCGGCTAATGCCCGAAACGTCGATTCTCCTGTTCCCTAGATGCTGCCTGACCTGCTGCGCTTTTCCAGCAACACATTTTCATCTCTGATCTCATGCATCTGCAGACCTCACTTTCTCCTCCAGGTAAATTTGAGGTCAGAGTGGAAGGTGTTAGTAAAGTGGATGAACTGTTCAACCTCCTCGTGGTAGCACGAGGTAGAGCCGATACAGTCATCGATATAGCGGAGGAAAAGGTGAAGGATGGTGCCAGTGTAGCTGCGGAAGATGGACAGTTCATCCACTTTACTAACACCTTCCACCCCGACCTCAAATTTACCTGGATCGTCTCAGACTCCTCCCTCAGGTTACACCTGAACCTCCTACATTTCACTGGAATGTAGGAGGTTCAGGTGTAACCTTATAGAGGTTTAGGTTTATAAAATCATGAGAGGCATTGATAAGGTGAATAGCAAAGGTCTTCAGTCAAGGGAGGACGAGTTCAAAACTAGACTGTATATTTTTAAGGTGAGTGGAGAAAGATTTAAAAGGGATCTGAGGGGTAACGTTTTCACGTAGTGGGTGGTTCATGTACGGAATAAACTTCCAGTGGTAGTGATAGATGCAAGTACGGTTACAATATTTAGAAGACATTTTAACAGGTACACGAATAGGAAAGGTTAAAAAGAATATCAGCCAAACACAGATAAATGAGGCTAGTTTGGAAATTTGGTCAGCATGGATGAGTTGGACAGAAGGGTCTGTTTCTGTACTGTGTGACTCTATGAAGCCTATGATTCTAGGCCTGTCAGAGAATGCAGCAGGATATAGAAAGGCTGGAGATTCGGACAGAGAAATTTTGACAGATGGAGTTTAATCCGGACAAATGCATAGTGATGGATTTTGGAAGATCTAAAGCAGGAGAGAAGCACACAGCAAATGACAGAATCCTTAGTAGCACGAACATGTAGAGAGATCTAACAACACAGGGCTACACTTCCCTGAAAGTGGCAACACAAGAGGATAATTGCACCAAGAAAGCATGTTATATAATTGCTTTCATCAGTTGGGGTTTAGCGTATGAAAATTAACAAGTCATGTTGCACATGTACCAAACTTTAGTTCAGCCATTCTGAACATTGTGTACAGCTCTAGACATCACACCAGAAGAAGGATGTGGAGAGTTTGGAGAGAGTACAGAAATAGTTTACCAGGATGTTGCTTTGGTGGGGATTAGGTATGAAGAGAAATCGAACAAACTTGATTTGTTTTCACTTAAATGTTGAAGGATGTGGGACGACCTGACAGAAGTTTACAAAGTTATGAGAGGCATGGAAAGAATGGATAGATGGAATCTTTTTCCCAAGGTAGAAATGTCAATTACTCAGGGAGTGGGTTTACGGTAAAAGGGAATACATTTAGAGGAGATGAGAGAAACAATTTTTTTCACACTGAGGGTGGTAAGTGCCTAGAATGTGCTGTCAGAGGAGATGGTGGAGGCATTTAAAATAATAATATTTAAGAGACAGATATATGAATAGGTTGGGAATAGAGAGATGTGGACAAAAGGCATCATGGGTTGGCACAGTCTGGGTGGGTCAAAAGGCTTGTTCCTGTGCTGTACAGTTCTTTATTCTTGACTACATTTGCCAATCTGATATTTCCAATCTATATAAAGGCCAAAGTCACCTAATTTATTGTATTTTTTACATGCCCTCATTACCTCCTGTTTTATTTTCTGCTCGACACAATCAATTTTTAAAAATATTCTCATTCATGAGATGAGGGTGTGCCTGGCTTGGCCAACATTTATTGCCCATTCTTCTCTGAAGGACATTAGTAAATCTGATGGTTTTTTCCTGACAATTGAAATTGGATTTATGGTCATCATTCGGCTCTAAATTCTAGATTTTTATTGAATTCAAATTTCACTATCTACCATTGCGGGACTTGAATCTGGGTCCCCAGCACATTAACTGGGTCTCTAGATTAACATTCCAGCGGTAATATAACTAGGTTATCACTTCCCCTTATATCAGCTATGACTGAATGGCTAGCAGCCTAATTCTGCTCCTTCATCTTATAGTTGTTTAATGCTGTTAGAGTTACTCCTGGAAAATCTCCTTGTTATTTCTTACCTGCACCCATATGGACTCTTCATCTTCCAAGAACATTTCCTGAAGCTGAATCCTTTGTTGGTCAGTAAATCAATTTTTATGAAATAGCGATAATTTCCAATATTTACTCAGTACCATTCTCCCACAGATACTAACAATGGTCAGGTAATGAAGTCACAGCATTTTTATGAAAATCCAATATGAAGGATAATAGACTAAGAGGAAAGTATTACAGCTGAGAAGATAGGGTCAAAAAGTAGCAATTAATTTCATTGCAAGAAGCTTAGGAACCTCCAGAGTTGTGAAAAATATTGAGAGTAGTAAATATTTTAAAAATAGTTTCAGTAGAGATTCCTTCTAGAAATCCTATTGCCAAAACAAAAGGGACATTGGAATATTTTCCTCATGCATAGTGATGAGATCAGGAAATGTTTAATAGAAATGGCTATTGAGACAAAAACTATCACATAGCTAACATGCAAATGGAATAAGCATCTGAGAAGAAAGAATATGAAGGGAAAGGTTAGGGCATAATTATCTCCAGGTGAAGTAATAGCAGCAGCGTACATAGGAAAGGCCAAATTACTTCCTTGTGTGCTATAAAATCTAATGATCTTTTCTTTCTTTGTTCTGGGGTTTGTCAGCTTTTATAAGTTACATATGCTGTAACTGATATGGACACCAATGAAATAGCTTAAAGATGGCTGTCAGTTTGTTTAACCTATTTAAGTCAGACAAAGAACATCTCCACCTTAAGTGACTACTTGAAGCCTCCATTTCAAGGTTCCGATGACAGGAAGCATTAATGTTGGTTCCCTCTCATACACTTTCCTCCAATAATACATCTCTTCAAATTGGAGGTATCGTTTCAAGATAGACCACGCATGCTTGGCTTCAAATTCAATAGATTTGACTTGGATGTTATTTCCTGATAGAGAACCTGAAGTAAGAGGCTGAGGTGGAACTCTCCAGTTCTTCCTAACAATAGAGCACCAGAAGATTTAAACCTCAGGCCTTGCCTGTTCAATTGGTGTGATCTGATCTAATTTGATTTATTATTGCCATTTGTACCGACGTACAATGAAAAGTTTTGTTTTGCGTATAGTGCGGGCACATCATACCATACATAGTGTATTGAATAATAGAACAGAGTGAAGAATACAATGTTACAGCTGTAGAAAAGCTGTACAAAGAGCGAGATCAACATTTAAATTCAAAATTTAAGAGGTCCATTTCAGAAGTCTGATCACAGTAGGAAAGAAGCTGTTCTTGAATCTGTTGGTTTGTGTGTTTAAGCTTTTGTATCTTCTGCCCGATGAAAGAGATTGGAAGAGACGATAACCGGGGTGAGAGTAGTCTTCGATGATGTTGGCTGCCTTCCCAATGAAGCAAGAAGTGTTGATGGAGTAAATAGATGGAAAGTTGCAGTGGCTTGTGTTTACAACTCTCTGTAGTTTCTTACAGTCTGAGGCACTACATTTACCGTTCCAAGCCGTGATGCATCCACATGGAATGCTTTCTATGGTGCATCTATAAAAATTGGTAAGAATCTTTATAAACATGCTGAATTTCCTTAGCCTCCTGAGGAACTCGAGGCATTGTTGTACTTTCTTGACTGTAGCATCAACATGAGTGGACCAGAATAGATTGTTGGTGATTATCACTCTGAAGAACCTAGATCCATGCCTAGGCCCATTCATCTCACTGTTAAACTCAGCAAGAAGTATTCATTAGTTGGTGGACTGAAGCTGAATTTCATGTGACAAGATATCAGGAGTCTGAAGGGAAAATGAGGGCAAATGAGGCAAGCTTCCCAAATGGAGTTAGTCAGATTAACCCATAAGAAAAATAAAAGGAAAATATGAACAGCCTTCAAACAAACCTCTCCCCTGGTCTTTGAGCCTTTTCAAATTCTGATGAAAGGTTAACAGTTCTGAAACACTGGTCAAGATTGTTCCCAGGCTGACAGAGGTAGGTTCTTGGGTGGGAACGGCCAGAAATTGAACTTCAATCAGATATCATATATCTTTCGCTGTATCCATAAGGAGAGTGGAAAGCCTGTTACGAAGTTGTGATTGAAAAGATCTTTAAGAGCTGTTATCACCTGAAGTCTGGATGTCCCAGTCACAGAAACTGCTTTCCAAGCTGTCAGCAGGGGTCACCAAGGGGTTGACACCGCAGGAAGAGATTCTACATTAACACTGGCAAATAGGGAAGGCTTGGATCAGTTACACTGCAGAGCTCCAGCCACGGCCTATGAGTCTGTTGATAAAAGTACTTCTCCTCTCAGAGTATTCTGATAGATAATTGCCAACAGCTTAGAAAGAGCTTAAACTAACACTTGACTGTTCTTTAGCTTCATTTCTCTTCTGTGAACCTGTACCACTGCTTGAGACTTTCTGCTTTTATTGCAGAGTTCCTTCCTCCATAGTAGTTTGTTTCCTTTCTGCCTATCTGTTTAACCTTTCTTATATTAACCAACGTTACAACTGTTAACTTAGTGTTCACATATCAATGAGAAAAAAAAACCCAAATATTTAAATTTGCATGAAAACTCATTGCTTCAATGTGTGTCAAATTGATGATATTGGATTGTTAAAAAAAATTTGAATACATAGCTGTGGCAGGGAGGAAGCAAGAGAGAGAAAAAGAGAGGCAATTTCAGAGAATATAAATGCATTTTAAATCCAATCCACCACATGGGGTATTTCTGAAAATGTTGTGCTATTAGGCTCTTTGCATACTAATATGTTCTTATAAAAGGCTGATGCTTGGCAAACATTTTAATGACTTTTTTTTAAATACATTGAAATTAAAGTAGGCTTCTGTAATTATAATAGCAATGAAATTCACAATTTAAGGTATTGGATTTGTATTTTCAGGAAAATCCTTCCTGTTGTCCTCGCACCAGAGTTTATCATCAGGAGGGTTCAGTGATCTGAGCATGCATTCTCACAGCCACGGTAAACCTAGTGTGCTCTATAAAGAGACACATTTTGTGGAAATAATTGGGACCATTGGCTGAGCATTACAATCTGTAGACGTTAGTGTCACTGTACTTTGTAATATCACTCCACTCCCAAAGACTGGCAAGTTTAAATCTACCTTTCAAGATACATCTCAGTTTCCCTTTCAGAGGTATTTTTGGAGGTTATGAAGAACAAAAGAATTGATTTCAAAGAAAGGGAAAGTTATCACTAGTCCCTCAGGATTGAGGATATCCTTTCATTGTTATTTATTCACAAGATGCAGGCTTCACTGGTTGGGCCAACATTTATTGCTCATCCCGAATTACTACTGTGAAGGTGGATTTGAGATGCCATTTGAAGCTGCTGAAGGCTAAGCATTTCGATATGTCTCTGTGGCTTGCTAAATTGTTTCAGAGACTAATTAAGAGTCAACCACAGTGCAGTGGGTCTGGAGTCACACGTAGATCGGAAGAGGTACGTGAACCAGCTGGGTTTTTACGACCAAAGCACAGCAGGTAAGGCAGCATCCGAGGAGCAGGAAATTTGATAGTTCGGGCAAAGGCCCTTCATTCTTGATGAAAGGCTTCCTGATGAAGGGCTTATGCCTGAAACATCGACTCTCCTGCTCCTCTAATCTTGACTCTAATCTCCAGCACCTGCAGGACCCACTTTCGCCTGGATTTTTACGACTATTGAGTTAGTATTTAATTCCAGACATGTAAAAAAAAATCAAAATTTCTCTATGGTTAGATTTGAATCCAGGTCCCCAGAGAATTACCTGGGTCTCCGATTGCCAAAGCAATGACTAGCATGAGATATTAGTTCTGTCCTTCCGTCTACGATTTCATTCAATATTAGCAAACAGCATGGAAAGTTTATACCATATTATTATGAATATTAATATGACATGAACACATGCTGTATACCCAGCCACTGCATAGGAAGTCCAATATTTTCAAAAATGAAAACTTGGACACATGGAACAGCCATGGCTGAGGTGATTAACATGTTGGATAACCAATGGCAGGAATCTGCAGTAGAGGCAGTTGAGGGAAGGACATCGGGCGACATTTCCTGAAATACGTCCAGCTGAGTGGACAACTTTATGCCATGGATTGTTTGGAAGACATCTTTAAAATAGGAGCCAAAATGGTCATGACAACACATTTGGAGACATCAAGGGGGTGGCAGCTGAGGATATAAGCATGCACCAGATCGGTTTCTATCGGAAGATGAACTAACATCTTTCCAGATTTTCTTCCCAGGCCCGGTTTACGCTTGGCAACATAGGGAAATGCTGATAACCCAGGACGCTGGAACAATATTTTAAGGAATTGTCAGGACGTTGGGCCGTGTAATGAGAAATCAATATTATCCTGGAAAAGAAAGCAGGAGATCTCATCACCTTACTACTGTACTCGCCACAGTGTATTTATTCTCACACAGAAAGACAACAATGATCAACCTTATGAAAAGTCTTAATTAGGACAAAGGAAAGATCCTTCTTTTAGATTTAGCTTTATGTGTTAGGGTAATAATAATTGTTCTAAGCTTGTTATTTGGTCAGTACTTAAAACCATCAGGAGATGCAATGTAGAAGAAAATTGTAAGACCCTTCCTCAAACGGGTCATTCGAACTGAAACATTAACTCTGATTTCTCTCCACAGATGCTGCCAGACCTGCTGAGCTTTTTCAGCAATACCTGTCTGCGTAGAAGAAAGTTTCTTTGGTAACTCCAGCTTTAGGGGGTAAGGATTTGATTTGATCTCTGGGCTAGGGACATTTGCCTTTATAATCTTACTGAGAGAGGAAAGCAGAGGAAGATGTACAACATTAACAGCACATGAGTGGGCAAAATCTCTACCCATGTTGAGCATATAATATAGTAACTAGTTAACATTTGGAACGTCTATGTTACATTTTTGTAATATAATTGTGAGGGCTGGTTTCTCAATCAAAAGCCTTCTTCCCTTCTCGCTCCTACAAAATATCCCGTCCACTGACACTCAGCTCGAAACCTTCTCCTTCGGCTTTGATTAGGAAAAACACATTTAACCATAAGACTATTGTGATGAAGCAAAATAACAAGCAAATGCAGTGTGATTTTAAAAGCCATCTTGATTTTTAATCAGACTTTCCTCAGCTTGAAAGAGAAGCATATCCCCTTGAGATCC
Source organism: Chiloscyllium plagiosum (assembly GCF_004010195.1). NCBI lineage: Eukaryota > Metazoa > Chordata > Chondrichthyes > Orectolobiformes > Hemiscylliidae > Chiloscyllium > Chiloscyllium plagiosum. The sequence continues at coordinate 20,887,069 of NC_057719.1, forward strand.
CCCCTTCTAAATTAGGCAGAGATGTAAGGAAGCATTCATGAGCTGTTACGCATCTGTTATTTCTGCTGATGTTCGAGATTTAATCCAAATGATAATGGCTAATAAAATAAATACATTTTTATGCTGGCAACTTGCTCATAAAACAAGACAGAGATCTGTGAACATGTTTTGCAGTCAGTGTGCTAATTCTGTTTTTATTAGGAATAATTGATGTTGCCTTTATCTTACTTTTTAATCAACTTAAATCCAAGTTTGGAAAGAAATGAGCTTTTTCACTAGGGAGGATCTCGCCCATAAAGTTCAGTGACTAGCCCTAGAGCTATTTCAAGTTATTTCGTGCCTTTTTTTGTTGCTTTTTTTAATTAAAATTAATTGACACTGCCGCTATCTGAGATTCTGTTAGACAAAACCCAACTTCAAATGGATATAAACTTGTGCTCTAGGGAGCTCAATGATAGCAATCTATAAATTCCTTTCTTGCCTTATCTCCCTTCCATCCAATTTTAAATTAAAATTGATGTTGTCATTATCTTATACCTTCATCTGGTAACCCCTTGAGGAAAAAAAAAATCACACCCTCTGCGAAATCTGAATCTCATGAACTGCTCATGTAATTTCATACCAATCCATTGGTATAGTTGCTCAGAAAAAGAGAAGAATATAAAGGAAATAAGCAGAGTAATGTTTTGCAACTTTCAAAGGCTAAGAAATTCAAGTTGACTACTTCAACCCTGTTTTGTATCACCCAAACAATAACGAAAGAAAATAATATTTACATTTTTCAAAGCCTCAGAGACTTTATGGTCGATTAAATACCTTACCAATGTAGGAAACATGGCTGCCCACTTACACATAGCATGATCTAATTAATGGCAAAGTAATAGTTTATTTTAGCAGTTTAGTAAGTAATAAATATTAGTCAGCACATTGCGGTAATAACCCTATTTGTCTTCAAAATAGTGACATGAGATCTTTCACATGTACCAGATGGCAGATAGGATTTGAGTTTAACATTTCATCCAAGCTACTCCATTATTACACACTGTAGTAGCAGTGTTTACCTATCAACTGTAGTGCAGCAACTCACTAAAGCTCCTCCAACAGTAACTTTCAAGACTGTGACCTCTACTGCCTAAAAGGGCAAAGGCAGCAGAAGCACTGGAACAACAAAACCAGCAGTTTCCTACTCAAGGAACTCATATCCTGATGTGGAACTCTACCACTGTTCCTTCACTGTCACTGGATCAAAATCCCGTACTCACTTCCTTACACCACTATAGTTATACCTGCAGCACTTCAAGGAAGGAGTTCACTTCATCTTCTCCAGGGCAATTAGAGATGGGCAGTAAATCCTGGCCTAGCCAGCGATACTTGCATGTTATGAATGCATTAAAAAAAAAGTAGCCCTTCTGTTGTGTTGCAGTGGGATTGCAGCCTCTTCCTTTTATTCCAGGAGTGGAACTTTATCCTACAAACTTTAGATTCAGAAGCAAGAGCACTACCAAGTGAACCACTTCATTATAAATTTGAAAACGTTCTAGTGACTTCCTCTCTCACCATGGCCTGGATAGCATCTATCTCCATGGGAAAGACAAATATAATGTATTCATTTAATATTTTAGCCATATACCATGCCTCCACGTGTAAGACAGCTATTTGGCTCTTACTTGATCTCCTTCCTCTTTTGACCACTCTTTTACTTTTATATGCCTAAAGGAGACTTTAGGTTTCCCCCATTATATTGGCTGCCCGTCTTCTCATAATTCCTCTTTGTTTTCTGTAATAAGCTTTTTCACCTCATCTCTGAATCTTCTGAATCCCTTTTGGTTCATGCTCGCCTGTTCTAACTCATTAGATGTACACCATGCTATCCAGGCCATGGTGAGAGAGGAAGAAACTCTTTCAACGAATATTTTCAAATTTATAATGAAGTATCTTTCGTGGTACAAGTGATGGAAAACAGAAACTAATGATCCGTGGATACTGTTTAGGTTGGAGGAAGGCTTGTAGTGGAGCACTCCAGCACTTTAATGAACCAGATCTTGGTTTTGCAGGAGATAATTTCATAATTTGAGGATGATACAAAACTTGGAATTTTTTTAAACATTGAGGAGGACAATGCAGAACTTCCAAAGAACATATTACTGCGGATGCTGGAATCTGAAACCGAAAGAAAAAATGTTGGAAAATCTCAGCAGGTCTGGCAGCATCTGTAAGGAGAGAAAAGAACTGACGTTTTGATTCTAACTGATCCTTTGTCAAAGCTTTGACAAAGGGTGGGTTAGACTCGAAATGTCAGCTCTTTTCTTTCCTTACAGATGCTGCCAGACCTGCTGAGATTTTCCAGCATTTTCTCTTTTGGTTCCAAAGAACATAGGTGGAGTGAGGAGATAGACGACAAATGAATTTCAATGCGGAGAAGTTTGAGGTGATGGATTTTGACAGGAAGAACATGGACAGACAATATAAAATTAGGTTGCAATTCTAAATTGGGTGCAGGGGCATACTTTTAAAGGTGGCAGCACAGGTGAAGAGACCATACTATATCCTGAGTCTTATTAATAGCAACAGAGAGTTCAAGATAGCAGTGTGGCAGCAGCTCACACAGCCTCTCCAGACCAAGAGCCACTAAATTTCAGGAAACAGGAAGCAGACACTGTTACAAGCTACAAAAACTGCTCCAGTACAAGAACCAGCTGAAAACGTACCTGGATGGAGAGCTACAGTAGGAGCTAAGTGATCTTGGCTTGTTTCAGGGACCAGGCCTCCAAACCTCGGCCTCGCCTGATGTCGGTGATCAGATGTTGAGATGTCAGAAGCAATGAGCGAGGAGGCGGAAGTGCGGTAAGCATGGAGGAGTTCTCGGCTTGCTGCAGAGACCAGGCCCCAATCCTCAGCCTGCCTGATGCCGGCATCTGGGTGTAGAGTCATTAGAAGTGGTGTGTGAGGGGAAGGAAGCAGGATAAGCTGGCAGTAAAATCAAACCCTAGCTGACCAGCTCTCCCATCCATTCTGCTCTCCAATGTCTGCTCCCTGGACAACAAACTGGACTGCATCCGACTGTGGCAGGCACTTCAGTGTGAGTTCAGAGATTGCTGCGGTATTGTTTTCATGGAAACATGGTTCAGCGACAGAGTTCCAGACACCGCATCCAGATAGACGGGCTTGACTTGTTTTGCACTGACAGAAATGCAGCTCTGTGCAGTAAGGCTTGGGGTGGGGTCTGTGTCTACATCAACACAACATAGTGCAAAGACTCCATGTTAATCTCCAGTTACTACTCGTCACCGTTGGAGTTTGTGACTGTTAGCTGCAGGCCATTTTACTTGACATGGGAATTCATCGCTGTCCTTATAGTTGGGGTGTATATTCCTCTCAGTGCTAATGTGAACTGTATGGGGCCATTAGCGGCCTGTAGAATACACATCCTGACGATCTGTTTATTGTTGCTTGAGGTGTCAACCATGCAAATCTTAAGACTATGCTCCCTAAATTCCATTAGCATGCGGGCTTTGCAACAAGAGACGAGAACGCACTGGATCTGGTTTATACAAACATCCCCAACACAGATAGGGCAGAACCCCAGTCCCACCTCAGCTCCTCAGACCACATCTCTATAATGCTACTCCCAGCATACAGCCCGCTCGTCAGACGGGTCAAACCACTTCTGAAGCAGGTGAAAACCTGGCCGGCAGGAGCCATTTCTGCTCTTCGAGATTGTTTTGAGCACACAGACTGGCACGTGTTCAGGGCGGCGGTAACCAATGGCGATTCTATCAACTTAGAGGAGTATGCGGCGTGTGTCACATTAGCAAGTGTATTGATAACATTACTGTATCCAAGAGCATCATTTTTCATCCCAATCAGAAGTCGTGGATGATCATAAAGGTATGTGCGCTGCTGAGGACCCGGGATTCCGCCTTCAGAGCAGATGACAAGGCAGTCCTAACAGCAGCGAGAGCCAACCTGATCCAGGCCATCAAAGAGGCAAAGTGTGAATATGCACAGAGAATACACAGCCACCTTCAGGACAGCAGCAATACATGGACCATGTGGAAGTGCATCCAGGCCATCACCAACCACAGAACAGCATCGCCTGCTTGTGCTGGTGATGTATCCCTCCCGGATGAGTTGAACAGTTTTTATGCATGGCTTGAGGCACAAAATGATGTGGCAGTGAAGAAATCCACATTTTCCCCCCCCCACCCCATTCCCAATGACTGGGTTCTGTGTCTTACCATGGCCAACATGAGGAAAACCCCATGCAGAGTCAACCCACATAAAGCTGCTGGGCCAGATAACATCCCTGACAGAGTTCTCAGAGGATGCTCTGAAGTACTAGCAGATGTTCTCACAGACATTTTCAACATCTCCCTGAGCTCCTCCATAGTTCCAAATACTTCAAGGCTGCTACCATCGTCCCCATGCCGAAGAGGTCTTCAGTGGCCTGCCTCAACGACTACCACCCTGTTGCGCTAACACCAATCAGCATGAAGTGCTCATGAGGAGCCTCATCATGAGGCATATTAAAACCTGGTGCTCCCCTCACTGGACACTCTGCAGTTCACATATTGACTCAACAGATGATGCCATTTCCCCCACCCTCCATCTGGCCCCCATTTGGAGAAGAAGGACACCTTAGTCAGACTACTGTTCATAGACTTAAGTTCTGTATTTAACACTATCATTCCTCAGCACCTGATTGGAAAGCTGAGTCTGCTGGGCCTAAATACTTCCCTTTGTAACTGGATCCTGGACTTCCTGACTGGGAGACCTCAGTCAGTTCTGATTGGGAACAGCATCAACAACACCATCACACTGAGCACAGGGTGCCCCCAGGGCTGTGTGCTCAGTCCACTGCTGCTCACCCTGCTGACATACCACTGTGCAGTAATGCACGGGTCGAATCACATCATCAAGTTCGCTGTTGATACGACTGTAGTGGGTCTCATCAGCATGAACGACAAGTCAGCATACAGAGAAGTAATGCAATGGCTAATGGACTGGTGCAGAGCCAACAACCCTTCGTTGAACGTGGACAAGATGAAAGAGATGGTTGTTGAGTTTAGGAGGGCACGGAGCGACCATTCTCCACTGGACATCGATGGCTCCCCTGTGGGGATCGTGAAGAGCACCAAATTTCTTGGCGTTCACCTGGTGGAGAATCTCACCTGGACCCTCAACACCAGCTCCAGAGCCAAGAAAGCCCAGCAGCATCTCTACATTCTGCATAGGTTGAGGAAAGCCCACATCCCATCCCCCACCCTCATCACATTCTGCAGAGGGTTCATTGAGACTACCATGAGCTGCTGCATCACTGCCTGTTTCAGGAATTGCACCGTCTCAGACTGTAAGACCCTAAAACAGATAGTGGAGACAGCTGAGAAGATCATCGGGGTCTCTCTTCCCTCATTACAGACATTTACTCCACACACTGCATCTGAAAGGCTAAGAGCGTTGTGGAAGACCCCACACACCCTTCACTCAAACTCTTCTCCCTCCTGACATCTGTCTCTCACGGCCAGACTGTGCTACAATCTCTTCCCCCAAGCCATTAGGCTCCTTAACATCTGAAATTCTTTGCACAACTTTGAATTGCTGCTAGAAAAATGTCTACTATTTATCATTCTTCTATTACATTATAACTTGTGTGTTTTGCACTTCTTATGCACTTTATGCTGTGTACGATTGTGTAGTTTGTGCTGTCCATGTAGCACCCTCGCTACCGGAGGAATGCTGTCTCATTTTTACTGTATCAGTTGTATATGGAAGAAATGACAAATAAAAGATACTCTATGCTCTATTCTCTAAGAGCAAGATGGAGATGCTGAATAAGACACTTGCTAGACCACAGTCAGTTCTACATGGCACACATTGAATGTGATGGAGAGAGTCCAGATGAGGTTTAAAAGAATGGTTCCAAGAATGAGAAACTTCAGTTATAATGATAGATTGGACCAATTGGGATTGTTCTCCTTTGAGAGACGAAAGCTCAGAAAAGGCCTGATATAATTTTTCAAAATCACAAACAACTTGAGTATAGTAAATAAGTAGAAATTGTTCTTGTTCGTAAAATGATCAAGAACAAGACAGATTGAAAGTGATTTGCAAAAGAAGCAACTGTGGCAGGTGTAAAGCTTTTCACAGAACAAGTAGTTCAGGTTTGGTATGCACTGCCTGGAAGTGTGGTGAAGGCAGGTTCAATTCAGGCATTCAAGACACTATTGAGTATAAAGAGAAACAAGGGCATGGAGAAATGGCAAGAGATTGTCACGATGATATGATGCTCATTTGGAGAGCTAGGATTGACATAGAGTCATAGAAATGTTCAGCACAGAAAAGATCCTTTGGTCCAACTCGTGACCATATGCTGACCAGATATCCTAACCCAATCTAGTCCCATTTGCTGGCACTTGGCCAATATCCCTCTAAACCCTTCCTATTCATATACCCATCTAGATGCCTTTTAAATGTTGCAATTGTACCAGCCACCACCACTTCCTCTGGCAGATCAGTCCATACACACACCACCCTCTGTGTGTAAAAGTTGCCTCTTCACCCTAAACTTAGGCCCTCTAGTTCTGGACTTCCCCATCCCAGGGAAAAGACTTTGTCTATTTATCCTATGCATGCCTCTCATGATTTTATAAACCTCTATACGGTCACCCTATAGCCTCCGACGCTCCAGGGAAAACAGCCCCAGCCTGTTCAGCCTCTCTCTTCAACCCTGGCAACATCCTTGTAAATCTTTTCTGAACTCTTTCGAGTTTCACCACATCCTTCCGATAGGAAGGAGACCTGAATTGCATGCAATATTCCAAAAGTGGCCTAACCAATGTGCTGTACAGTCACAACATGACCTCCCAACTCCTATACTCAACGCTCTGACCAATAAAGAAAAGCATACCAAACATCTTCTTCACTATCCTACCTACTTGTGACTCTACTTTCAAGGAGCTATGAACCTGCATTCTGAGGTCTCTTTGCTCTGCAACACTCCCCAGGAACTTATCATTAAGTGTGTAGGTCCTGCTCTGATTTGCTTTCCCAAAATGCAGCACCTCACATTTATCTAAACTAAACTCCATCTGCTACTCCTCATCCCATTGGCCCATCTGGTCAAGATCCTGTTGTAGTCTGACATAACCTTTTTCGCTGTCCACTACACCTCCAATTTTGATGTCATCTGCAAATTTACTAACTATACTTCCCATGTTCACATCCAAATCATTTATATAAATTATGAAAAGCAGTGAGCTCAGTACTGACCCTTGTGGCACTCCACTGGTCACAGGCCTCCAGTCTGAGAAGCAACCCTCCACCACCACCCTCTGTCTTCTACCTTCAAGCCAGTTCTATATCTAAATGGCTAGTTCTCCCTGCATTTTATGAGATCTAACCTTGCTAACCAGTTTCCCATGAGGAACCTTGTCGAAAGTCTTACTGAAGTCCACATAGATGTGGAACCATCGTATCTATTGCAGAATACTAAATATTTTCAACTATGTTTTCTTGAAATGCAAATACACCTACCTAGATTATACATTTTAGCAATTTATACTAGCCAGACATAATGAGCCAAATGGCCTCCTTTTGTGATGTAACACCTCGGTGTTTCTGTTGAATGTTCCCATATAATCTTTTGACACCCAGTTGACAGACTATTTTGACAAGTGAATTAAATCTGGGGAAAATATCTTGCAAGCATTGAATGAAGCAAATGGTGATGCGTGTGTGCAATATGCGTATCTGCCATGCTGATACACATTATCCAGCATCTGTTTTCTCTCTGCTATATGTTATCTGGCTGGTATAAATTGCTAAAATTTATAATCCAGGTAAGTGTATTCACTTTTCAAGAAAGCACAGTTGAGAATATTTAGTATTCTGGAATCAATGCGATGGTTCTCCATGAAAAATTGCTTTAGGTTTTCAATTTGTTCTCAGTGCAAACATTTACTTTGCAAGTATTTGCCTAAGTGGAATCATCTGTAATATTGAAGGTGGTATAGTCATCTGGTTAGAATTCACTTAACTCTGGCCATTCTACTCCAGTCCCTGTACCTTCCTGTATTTCTGCAGAACTCATAATCCAGCCACTCAACAAAAAGAGCTGCAAATGCGATTACTTAAAGGAGAACTGGCCCCTCATAAATTTTAACTTCATTCACAAACAAAGTCAGTCATGCAGCACTGTAAATCATATGTGTTGAAGATAAAAAAAAGGTATGTAAAATAGGACTCTCTCACTGAGTAGTTGGAGCCAGACTGGTTTATTTCCACCTTAGAACCATAAGCTAACATAACAGAAAAAAAAATCCCTGTAGATTATTTACCTCACAAACCACTCGCTGACTGTACCCAACTATCTGGTATCAACTACTAAGATGTCAATAAGATCTTTCAAGGAGGAATGCTAATGTATTGCGAACAATTTGATTACTATGGCTATGAACACAGAACAAGAAGACATGTTGTTTTAAATTGACAAGCACGGGAGGAAAAATTCCAACAATTCCACATCCTGTTCAGGCAAACACACAAACTAAGTTAATGAATAGGTTAAACATATTATGAATAAAATTTGTTAGTTAATTTTGTTTCAATTAAATTATTAAGAAAACAGGGTCACTTCCCTCTCTCTACAGCTCAACAGCACATACAGCTTGTACGCCTACTTTGCGAAAAAAAAGCTTTCAAGGTGTTGGCATAAGTAGCAAACAGGGGAAATATAATCTTTTTGGTCCGTGTTTGATTGAAAATTGGGTGAGGGATTATTGAGGTACAGGCATAGACTGAGATAATCAAGTATACTACAGATTGTGAGAGCTCCTGTGCTTTGCATAAACATGCAACTGAGTCATAGAGCACAGAAACAGATCCTTCGGTCTGAACAGTCCATGCTGATCATGTTCCCAAACTAAACTAGTCCCACCTGCCTGCTCCTGGCCTATATACCTCCAAACAGTCTTATTCATGTACTTATCCAAATGTCTTTTAAATATTTTAAAAATCGTACCTGCATCCACCACTTCCTCTGGAAGCTCATTCCACATATGATCCACTCTCTGTGAAAAACAGTTGCCCCTCATATCGTTTTTGAATCTTTTTCCTCTTACCTTAAAGATATGACCCTTAGTTTTGAACTCCCTCACCTTATGGAAAAGACCCTTGCTATTCACCTTAGCTATACTCTGCAAGATTTTATAAACTTCGATAAGGTCACCCCTCAACCTCTTACGCTCCAGTGAAAAAAATGTCAGCCTATCCAGTAATTGAAACCCTCCATTTCTGACAACATACTGGTAAATCTCTTCTGAACCCTTTCCCTGATGATGTGAAGAGCTGCCAGTATTCAATGCCGGATCAATGCAGATGTATAGATAGCTGAGAGTCTCAATTGATTACTTTTAAGGATCAGATGAAGAAAATCTTGTGGATTTTTCTCTAAGAGTGTGGCAGAGCCAGGGTAAGTTTCTGACCTTTTCTCCTCGAATTAATGTCTTGAAGGTCTCATTCTTTTGTTTTCTTATGTCCTTGAGCTGGCAGACTGATATCTTTCTGATTTCCCCTCTCTTCTTTTTACTGAACCACTGATATTCCAGCTAGAATTAGAAATATTGAAAACCTAAAAGTGATTTGTCTTTACTTCCCCTGAGTTATGATTCCTTTTAAGTTGCTGTAGCAATGAAAAAGCCAAAAAACCACCTTTTTATCGAAATATCATTACAACTACTATAAATAGAATTTTGGTTACCTGGGATTGGGTTAATGGTTTGGATTATAACCAATGGGTTAATTAATGGCTTGCATGTTGAAATAGATGTCATTTGTTTAACTTATCAAGTTTTTAAAATCCACAGAATAGCACAATAGTTTTATTGAGAAGTTCTACAAGCTTAACTAAATATGTTAAACAGAACTTGGAAATGTGAACACAATAGCACATGAGCCAAGTGTTTGCACATGAACCAAGAGACCTGTCTTGCGGTAGGACTTCATCCTTTTGGTCTTAGTTACATGTTCAGGGTCATTCTTCTCATGCTCTGCAAGGAAACATCTCTCAGCAGTGTCTCCCCGTACAGTTTGTGCACAGGGGTGGTGGTTAGAGCAGCAAACACCAGTACCGGGGTGGTGTGGCTGCACTGTTAAAACTGCAGAGTCAATGGAAAACTCATACATTTGGCTTCACCTGAAGGTTTTTTTTTAATTGAAAGCCAGAATAGGGTACTTAATTGGATGATTAGCAATGATAATATTGAATGACACAGCAAAGTCGAAGGGCCGAATGGCATACTCCTGCTCCTATTTTCTCACTTTGTTTTTGAAAGCTTGTATTTCATTGTTGGCTCCTCAACAGGGCAGGTCAGAGTTCTTGTCAAACTGATTTTGCAAAAGGGTCTATCATAACTAATAGGAAATTTATTGACACAGATGGAGTTTATTTAGATAAATGTGAGGTGTTGCATTTTTGGAAAGGCAAACCAAGGCAGGACTTATACAGTTAATGGTAGAGCCCTGGCAAGTGTGAGTGAACACTCCAAAAATGTGCAAGTTAGGCGGATTGACCATGCTACATTTCCCTGTAGGGCTCAGGGATGTGCAGGTTAGGTACATTAGCAATGAGAAATTTGAGGTGAGAGAATTGGCCTGGATGGGATGCTCCTCAGAGGGTCAGTGTGGACTTGTTGGGCTGACTGGCCTGCTTCTACACTGTAGGGATTCTGTGGATTCTATGGAACAAAGAGGCCTAGTAGTGTACGTGTTAAGTCCTTGAAAGTGGAGTCACAGGTAGATGGTGATGAAGACGGTTTTTGTCATGGCAGCATCTATGAAGAGAAATCAGAGTTAATGTTTCAGGTCTGGTGACCCTTCCTCAGAACTGATAGTAGCTAGGAAAAAGCCCAGATATTATACAGAAGATAGGGTGAGTGGAGGGGGTAAGGAGTAAAGGATATGTGGGGATGGAGCCCAAAGAGAGAAAGTATTAGGTGGATTGACAAAAGGGTGGATAGAGACCTGGCAAAGAAAGTGAATTACTGTTAATGGAGAACGTTAGTGGCTAACAATGGGTTGTGTTTAATAGCATACTGTGATAACAAGGCCTGGTATGTGGGGGTGGGGGCTCGGACATGGGAGAGCTAAAGTTATTGAACTCAATAATGAATCCAGAGAGCTGCAGAGTTCCCTAGCAGAAAATGAGATGTTGTTCTTCCACTTTATGCTGAGCTTCACTGGAGATAGAGATGTTGGCCGGGGAACAGGGTGGTGTGTTGAAGTGGCATCAGTTCTGAGGAAGGGTCACTGGACCTGAAACGTTGACTCTGATTTCGCTTCACAGATTTTGCCAGACCTGCTGAGTTTTTCCAGCAATTTCTGTTTTTGTTTCTGGTTTACAGCATCCGCAATTCTTTTGTTTTTTTAACAAGGCTTCTGTTATGTTGGGGCTGTACAGAACATTGGCCACTTTTAGAATACTGTATACAGTTCTGGTCACCTTGCTGTTAAACTTGAGAGGGGGCAGAACAGGGTGTTGCCAGTACAGGAAGGTTTGAGTCGTAGGGAAAGGCTGAATAGACTGGCACTTTTATCCTTGGAGCGTTGGTGGCTGAGGTATGACCTACAGAGGTTTATAAAATCATGAGAGGGGTGGATAAGGTGAATAGCCAAAGTCTTCCCCTGAGGGTGGGCTGTCCACAACCAAAGGGCATAGGTTTAAGGTGAAAGGAGAAAGACTTAAAATGGACCTAAGGGGCAATGTTTTCACACAGAAGGTGGTGCATGTATGGAACAAGCTGCGAAAGGAAGTTGTGGAGGCTGGTACAATTACAGCATTCAAAAGGCATTAGGCTGAATAGAAAGGGTTTAGAGGGATATGGGCCAAATACTGGCAAATAGGACCAGGTCAGATTGGGATGTCTGGTTGATGTGGACGAGTTGGACTGAAGGGTCCGTTTCCATGCTGTATGCTTCTATGGTTCTAAGATGCTTAAAGGTGTTTACTCAGAAATTGTGAGCCCGACAAATTTAATAATTAGCCTAATGCCTTATTGGTTAATCTCATTGGTTAGCAAATATGCTTAGGCCCCTTTTTTTATATACAAAAGGTAAGAGTAACACATTTTAATTTTTATCCTGAACACCACGGCAATGCTTTTGACAATCAGAATGACTCACCAACAAATCAGTACCCTTTTCTTCCGCAGTGTGATTTATTGTGAACGTTTGAAATTTGCAATTCCTGATATTGTCTTGATGAATGTAAAATGAAACGTTTCAGCAACGAGTCACTCTTTTAATATATAACATTAAAACTGAAATTATGAATCACATTAATAAATTTATATTTATATAATATAATGGGAATTGGCTTTATACAAGTTCCATACAAAAAATAAATCATTCTCACAAACCGTCAAACACCAAAGGTTCCTTTTTGACACATTCCAACAAAATTTCTTGATGTACTGAAATTAATTTGAACGTTGAGCAACTTAGGAGAGTACTAAAGCAGCTTTTCCCAAGGCAGTTATTAATCTGCAGAATGCCTTGGACGAATTCTATCCTTCCATTAAATTCACGATGGAGGAATTGAAACAGAACAGATAAGTTGTATTTTAGCATACATTTACACCAGAAATGTATTTGATTGACTGTTGGCTTCACTCCAAAGTTGAAATTGTGTTGTGTAAATCAAATGGCTGCATTTGCTGACACCAGCACATGCTCACTATGCACACACAATGCATACATTTGTGTGTAGGCATTTAAATGGGTTCAGGTTTAAATGAGGTGTGGTTGTGAATGCTGGAATGGGTGTATAAAGGGGGGATGGGCGTGTGTGTGTGTGTCGGGGGTGGGCTGCTGTGAGGCATGGATGTGGATGTGGGTATATGTTGGTTTGTGTGTGGATAGTCAGTGCGAGTGAGAAGGTGGGTGTGTGAGGAGATGGGTGTGTGTGTGTACTTGTGTTTGGAGG
>NC_057719.1:20900134-20904605 GCF_004010195.1 Chiloscyllium plagiosum
GTGTGTGTCTGTCTGTGTGTGTGGTGGCTGTGTATATGGAATTGTAAGCGTGTGTGTGGTGGGTGTTATGTGTGGAGTTGTGGTGGGTGTTGTGTGTGGAGTTGGGTGTGTGTATGGTGGATGTGGTTGTTGTGTGTGGAGTTGGGTGTGTGTGTGTGTGTGTGTGGTGGGTGTGATGGGCGTTGTGTATGTGCACGCGCCAGGCGGAACATGAGGGGATGTGAGGGACCAGATGGAAATGGAGGGTTGGGGTGACTGGATGAGAGAAGGGACAGGGGCAGAGATAGATTCGCCACTCTCTTTCCCCATATCCCTGAGTCCTCAACTCTACCCTCATACTCTATTCCCTCCCCCACTATTGAACCCCATTTCAATACTGTATCTCTTCCCTGCACATTCTCAGTGCAACCTCTGTGTATGGCAACATGGAAATGTGACATGATGACATGGAAGGTTGGGAACTGTTTGTGGGATTTCCGAATTAGCAGACACTGCCAAATGAAATAGTGACGAGAACTTCAGTGCAAAGTAGAGGAGTCTCCCTGCACTCCATTCCAGGATTAGGTGAGGTTCCAATTCCAGATTCAGACTGCATTCCTACTCTGGGTCTAGTGTCATTGTGGGGTGAAGTTACTTGCAGCACCACAATTTCTGGAATGTACATTTATCCTCAATCTCTCTTGTGCTCAGCTAAAATTACATTTTGTAACTTGACTCTTATCAAGTGAAATTATTTTAAAGAAAAACATTCCAGCCTATAAAATTATAAATTGTAACGCAATGAATTCTCTGTGTAAGTGGTTTAAGAATCAAAATTGTAACATTGATACATTAAGGAAAAATGTGCATGAGCTAACAGTCAAGCTCTTGGAAGAATGACATATATAATACTGATTGAGGCAACTAAAATATTATAATTGAAAATGATGATAAATGACTCTATTACTGGCCTTGCTGCAGGAATGAGAGGAAATATGTGAATTGTATTAAAATGTAATTCCTCTGTTCATGATATTGCATGACTGAGGAGGATAAGTTGGGAGAAACTGCAAGTGGGTGGATTGTCATACCTCGAGCAGAAGACATTCACTGACAGTGAATGGGGGAAGCCGAGGGTAGCCTGCTAGGTCTTCAGCAGAAATGTTAACAGCCATCTGTTTTTATACATGTAACTCATATATTAACGGTATTCATCCCTTAGGCAAAAGTGAGGACTGCAGATGCTGGAAACCAGAGTTTAGATCAGAGTGGTGCTGGAAAAGCGCAGCAGGTCAGACAACAAGGGTGTTCATCCCTTGTTCTATTCTTTGTTGTTTTCCTGGCACATACCAAATTGTTTCATTTTGAACTGGTTATAGTTTTTGTTATTTATGTGCAATTTACTGATAAAGTGCAGGTATGTAACTGAGGAAAACTGGCTTGAATTTTTCTTCCATTTTCACGGCTCCTCTGACTGTTGCTGACATACTGAAAGTGTTATATGAAATCAAAAAGAAAAAAATTCTTGTTAGGAGTGATTAAAGATAACTTCAGGGAAATGTAGCTGAGGTGTGGGTGTTTGTGTGCGGCAAGTGGGGTTCAAGGCAAGAGAATTTTTTAAAAATCATTCATGGAATGTGGGCTGGGCCAACATTTATTACCTATTCCCCGATACCCTTGATAAGGTGGTGGTGAAACTGCCCCTTTGAATCTCTGCACCCCAAGTGAGGCTGAGGAGTGACCTGAAAGAGGTTTATAAAATCATGAAGGGCATGGACATGATAAATAGACAAAGTCTTTTCCCTGGGGTGGGGGAGTCCAGAACTAGAGGGTATAGGTTTAGGATGAGAGGGGAAAGATATAAAAGGGACCGAAGGGGCAACCTTTACACACAGAGGATGGTACGTGTATGGAATGAGTTGCCAGAGAAAGTGGTGGAGGCTGGTACAATTACAACATTTAAAAGGCATCTGGATGGGTATATGAATAGGAAGCGTTCAGGGAAATATGGGCCAAGTGTTGGCAAATGAGACTAGATTAGGTTGGGATATCTGGTCGGCATGGATGGGTTGGATGGAAGAGTCTGTTTCTGGGCATCCATCTCGATGACTGTATGACTCTATGTTCTGTAGGTAGATCTACAATGCCATTAGAGAAAGAATTCCAGAATTTTAACCCAGTGATACTGAAGGAACTGGGATATATTTCCAAGTCAGGATAGTGTTTGGCTTGGACGGGAGCTAGCAGTTGGCCGGGTTCCCATGTATCTGCTGCTTTTGCCCGTAGAGATGGTGGTGGCTATGGGTTTGTAAGGTGCCGTTTAAGAGGCTTTGGAGAATTTCTCCAGTCCATTTTGCAGATGATACACACTGCTGTTATTGAGCATCAGGGGTAAAGCAGGTGAATATTTGAAGGTGTGGTGAAAATTAAGCTTTGACAAAACCCTACCCTGAGAAAAGCCTGTAGGGATGTTCTAAAGCTAAGATGACTGACAACCAATCACCATTTTACTTTGTGCCAAGTATAATGCAACCAGCTGAGAGTGTTTCTTGCTGGTTCCCATTAACTCCATTTTGTAAGGGCTCCTTGATGTAATACTGTCAAACATGGCCTTGATGTCAAGGGCAACCACTTTCACCTCATGCCTGGAATTCAGCTTTTTTGTCCATGTTTGAACTATAGCTGCAATAAAATGCCCTGGCAGAATTCAAACTAAGCATCAGTGATCAGGTTTGTTAGCACTGTTGAAGACACCTTCCATCATTTTACTATGATCAAGGGTGGACTCATGGGGCGATAATTGGCAGGGTTGGATTTGTCCTGGCTGTTGTGTACAGAACGTGCTTAGGCAACTTTCCAGTTTGACGTAAAGATGCCAATGTTGGTTTTTTTTATTAAATTAGTTTACTTACAGTGTGAAAACAGGCCCTTCGGCCCAACAAGTCCACACTGACCCTCCGAAGAGCAACCCACCCAGACCCATTCACCTACATTTACCCCTACACCTAACTCTACGGGTAACTTAGCACGGCCAATTCACCTAACTTGCACATTTTTGGACTGTGGGAGGAAACCGGAGCACCCGGAGGAAACCCACGCAGACACGGGGAGAATGTGCAAACTCCACACAGACAGTCACCTGAGGTGGGAATTGAACCCGGGTCTCCGGCGCTGTGAGGCAGCAGTGCTAACCACTGTGCCACCGTGCCGCCCACATTGGAACAGCTTGGTTGGCCGTTCCAGAGCACACTTCAGAACTATTTTTTTGTTTCATTTTAGCAGCCCTGCAGCAGTATATGGGGATGTAGTCCTTGGAGCAGCATGAGGGGAAATGTTTCCTGGAACAGTGTGGGGAGAAATGAGTCCTGGAGATCCGCTAGAGGAAATAGACCTTTTGGTCCAACTCGTCCATGTTGACCAAGTTTCCCAAGCTATTATCTATGTTTGGCCTATATCCCTCCAAACCATTTCTGTTGTTGTACTTATCCAAATATCTTTTAAATGTTATAACTGAACCTGCATCCACCGCTTCCTCTGACAGTTCACATCATCTGTGTAAAGAGGTTATCCCTTAAATCTCTTTTCAATCTTTCTCCTCTCACCTTAAGAAATGCCCCCAAGTTTTGAAATCCCCCACCCAAAAGAAAATACTTTTGCTATTCACCTTATTTACACACCTTATAAATTTAGAACCTCTGTAAGGTCACTCCTCAACCCTCTGCACTCCAGAAAAATAAGTCCCAGCCAATCCAGCCTATCTTTAAGAAGTGCTGCAATAATGTGACATTAATAGTGCTGGGAATATTTCAATAAGTGTGATGTTCCTTTTTCATATTAATTGGATATTAATGTCTGTGATGTGCAGCTAACAGACATGTCTTCAATAAATATTTATGTGAGTTTCACTGAATGGTCGTTTGATACACATGAGAAGCAGAAATTGCTAGAAAAACTCACAGATCCGACAGCAACTGTAGGAAGAAAGCATAGCGTCATAGAGATGTACAGCACAAAAACAGACCCATCGGCCCAACTTGTCCATGTTGATCAGATATCCCAACTCAATCTAGTCCCACCTGCCAGCACCCGGCCCATATTCCTACAAACCCTTCCTATTCATATACCCAACCAAATGCCTTTTAAATGTTGCAATTGTACCAGCCTCCACCACTTCCTCTGGCAGCTCATTCCATACACGTACCACCCTCTGCGTGAAAAAGTCGCCCCTTAGGTCCCTTTTATATCTTTCCCCTCTCACCCTAAACCTATTCCCTCGAGTTCTGGACTCCTCCATCCCAGGGAAAAGACCTTGTCTATTTACCCTATCCATACCCCTCATGCTTTTATGGACCTCAATAAGGTCACCCCTCAGCCTCCAACACTGCAGGGAAAACAGCCCCAGCCTGTTCAGCCTCTCCCTGTAGCTCTGATCCTCCAACCCTGGCAACATCCTTGTAAATCTTTTCTGAACCCTTTCAAGTTTCACAACATC